>NC_056750.1:835056027-835061027 GCF_019279795.1 Protopterus annectens | reverse complement strand
TTAACTGCACTGCATCACAGTGGTGACCATGATAGTGTATCTGAAGGGTATGTCAGACACCTGCAATATAACTAACATCCTGTCATTGCAAAATGTGTCCAGTGGGATGAACATAATGGTGGGACAAATGGCCAACAGTAGGGAAATGTGTGAAACATCATCCTTATACAGTGCTACAACAGTGTATATACCAGTATTACAATAGCAACTGTTACAGATCTACACTTCGGCATATCATAATACTGGGGTCCACAACCCTTAAAACCTGCAATGTGGTCCCAACATGAGCAATGAGTGCTTAATACGGAATTGTAGGTTAGGGCAGCAAATATGGGGAATACATACCTTTACAAACACTGGAAGCATATGTGTGCACACACTCCAGATAAAATATAGTGGAAGCAGCTGTTGAGGTACTGACATTGAAAAGCACCTTTCAGCAAATACATGTCCCAAATGTCATACCACGTATTGGTCTGCTGTCCAAAATGTTTGGCCATCAAATGTGCACACTTACCTGCAACAGAGGCAGCTGTGGCTTGCACACATCTTACATGACATGGTGTTGGCCCCATACCCAACAGGTAGAACCCATGAGCTGGACATGTAGCCATACCTCACCATTACATATACCATGGCAAACAGTGCAGACAGTCATTTATATGTCAAGGATGTATGGGACAGGAATGATGTAGGAAATAAACAGATGGCCATCTAATACAGATGATGTCACATGTAGCAAACTAGTCATGTGGACTACCTAATAACATGCCACAACACTGAGGGGGTTGCAGGAATGTCTAGCAAGTACCGGCTGTGCAGTACCCATGTCAGCAATTGTCTGGACTCTACAAGCGTGTGGCCTATGAGTTAGGGTAATCACATATGACAGTTGTACCACAGGAAACATCAGCCAGGCCTCTCTACAGGTAGTGTATGTATAACGGAAGAGGTCCCCAAAAGTCATGCATTGCAATGTGTACTGGTGTACCATGACTACATTGGAAATCTACAGACAGTATCATGTAAGATACATGTGCTGCACAACCAATGCCTCACCCCATCTCAGGCCCACCATCCCCATCTGTACTGTGCCGGTGCCAGTGTACACCTATATGTTTGCCATTCATTAGCTGGGACTAGGCTGTTACACATGGTGTTCAGTGTTTGGGATACTGCAAACTGACACACATGTGTAGGCCATAGTTGTCAAGCATCTGCAAAAAGGCTGAAGGTGGGGAGGAGGTGTCATCATGACACACCAGTGCACTGCAGCAGGGATCCTAAGGATGCTAGGAATGGCTGTATCTGCACACAGTCAGGTTCAGGAACTGTGGCAGATGTAACCCTGACTCCTCAGCAATAGTGCCGGCAGTGTGTGAACTCCAAGGGATGTGCACATGAGTTGACCTTGCAATCATGCAGAGTTGGGGGACATGTGTAGGGCAGACTGACCATATACTGGCAAATGCAGATGGCCCAGGCTAGTATACCCCTACCAGGAATAGTAGCTGCTATAGTACACATAACAGTAGGTGCAACAAACTGTCATGATAAGGGTGTGTACACATATGCACCCACAAAATGTATGTATCGCGGTCAGCATCAGCACAGCTAACACATTTGTTAGACACTGCATTTGAATGTGCAGGACATATGTCACATAGGCTTATGTAATGTTAACATATGCAGTGATATGCTCCCATGGCATATCAAGGAAGAAGGCGTCATATCAATAAGGGTTTGTACACTCCCCATAGCCACAGTAAGGCTTGACGGCTGTCAGTGTTATAGTATCGTATTGGTCAAACATGCAGCGCTGATGTTGATATCTGTAAATCAGGCATTCACAAATGACATCTGTCCACATATTATCCCAGGTATGTGTCGGACAAACACACAGGGGCTGTGAGCATTAGAGCAGACATAACTGACACAGTAATACACATTCAGCAATGATGTGTACACCTGTGAGGTATGGTGTATAGTACATGGCTGGGTGCAGAACAGGTGCACAGCAATACTGTGTACATGGGTGCAGTGTATTCCAGGGGAAGGGGCATCACCTACTAACACAGCCCATGCATCACACACATGTATACTGTTGCTAGCATGGATTGACTATAGCTGCACTGCATGCTGTTGAGTGCCATATGTTATGCATGTTAACAGATGGGTAATGGGAGGTCTATGTGTACTATTTTTGTGCACCCTCACCTTTAGGTGTGTGTGTGGGGGGGTGGTTATTTTGTCTGTAAGGGCAGTCTGGTAGAGTGGAGGGGGTTGATGCATGTAGGATGTGTGTGTGCATGTGTGTGTGTATTTGTGTGAGTGTCAATGTATGCACATGAGTGACTGTGGGGTTGTTCATATGTCAGTACTTATCTTTGGAATTGTGCAGTACATGCACATGAACTGACACATGAGACACCAGGAATACTTGTCTGATATGTAATCTCAGGACAGCTGATAGTATAATAAGGTCCGTAGCATGGAACATGCATTGGGAGGGAAACTAGACACCAGGTATACTGTTAAAATTGCAATCAGCAGAGATGTGAATGACTACCCACGTATGCAGCACTATAGATGCATTGGGGAATTACTAGACAACACCAGGGGGTGTATCCATATATTACTGTTGTCCACATAATAAACTGATTGAGCAGCAGATCTTGCATCTACTGAGCAATAGTTAAGTATGACACTCCAGTGCGTGACATTACTGAGTGAACGTAGTAGCCCCTAACATATGGGGGCCATGCTCACGATGTCCAGATATACCCAGGGTGAACACTGGATAACAGCAGTGAGGCATTGTAAAACCTACTCCAATCAAGTCAAAGAGGTAATGGAGTAACAGGTCATATGTTGTGCTCATTTGTCTAGGCATTTAGAAGAATTATACGTTAATGAGTGGTATTAATGAGTGTATGCTACCAAGTGTGATGCAGGATGGGGAACTTACGTGACTAAACCTGGGATTGTCTGTAAACTCAGGGACAGGTAGGTATTATGGTGGAATTTCAGGGTGTGTGTGTGTGTGTGTGTGTGTGTGTGTGTGTGTGTGTGTGTGTGTGTGTGTGTGTGCTGTGTGTGTGTATGTGTGTGTGTGCGTGTATTTGTGTACTGTTATGCAATACCGTACAGGTCTCAAAGTGCATTTCTTGTTTTTCCTGCATGCAATCTGATGTTGGTGTCCATACAGACACCGAAAATGATGATAGGTCTGTTGAGGCACAGGCGGGGTTGTCAGAGGCCGAAATTGCGCCATTGTTTGACATCCCCCTGTTATCCACCCCAACCCCACACACAGTCACAATGCCTATAGATACCCCATCACCAGTGGCCATAGCAGAGGGGCAGTTAGCAGTTGGTGGCAGTGCACAGGAGAGTGTGGTATCTATGCCTGCTTTGTCTGGATACAGCAGGCATAGCCGGATGTCCGGCAGGGCACCACATAGGCAGATGTACCATGGTGCTCATGGGAGGGCAGCTGGTCATCCTGCCCCTGGCAGAATTGCCACAACTGGTATCACCAAACGAATGTTTCAGACTGTCATGGGGGTGCAGGCATGTATGGAACTGTACACCAGACAGGGTCTGAGGCTGCAGAGGGCTGCTTTCTCATCTGTAAGTGACATCCATAAACTTGCAGGTGCCCTCTGTGATTATACTGAGGTCATGAATAGACGGTTGTGTGAGATGTTCGGCCTCATCAACCATGGATTGTCAATGCTAGAACATGTGGCGGGAGTGGGGCGACAGCCGCATGGACACAGGCCAGCAACACCAACATCTGGTGGTTGACGTGGACGTGCAAGGACACCAAGCCACTCCCGTAGTGGCAGTACCAGCCCCAGCACTGCAGGGGGGAGCTGTCCACACCACACCACAGCAGGCCATGTGCATGTGGCCCTGGCCAGTCCCAGGAGGGACCTGGTTCCAGCAGACATATGTCATCATCAGAGAGAAGTAGCACATCGAGGCCTGTACCTGGATGTGCCCATGGAAACCCTGGCAGGCACAGTCCGTGTGTCCATGCCTCGAGGTGGTGAACTGCACATCCTGTCAGGTATGGTCTGCAGCTGTCCAAGAAACACCTGTATAGGGCAGCCACATGGCACAACTGTGTGCATGCATACCCAGACACTATAAAACATACCTAGGGCAACCACATACCTTAACACACCACATCACCACAGCCATATCAGCAAATTACACCCCTCACCCACACACATGGTGTCAAATGTATGGTCCACCTTAGGTCTCTGGCAAGTCAACAACATACCCTGTGCATATGAAGATACCTGTGCCACATCCCTGTCATCCATAACATCGATGCAGGGACAGGCTAATATGGTTCTGATGCACACTGTGACTGTACTACAGTATACCAATGTACTGCTGTGTTAACATGTTGTCAGCAGTAATGTTTAATGCTTACATGTTAGGTAGTGTAGCAGTCCAGCCATGATGCAATATAGCTGTTAGTAACACTGAGTAATTGTGGTCTCCATAATGTTATCCATTTGTGTTGTAGGAGTACAGCAGGAGGACGGTCTGCTATCATATCTCACAAGAGGTATGGTACTGTGTTGACACCATGGTTGTGCCATATCTGGGTAGAGTTGAACACATGCCACAGGTCTGTATAACAGCTATTGCCTGTACCACATGGACAGGTGACCCCTTGGACATGTATAATCAGCAACCTGAAGTCGATCCCTCCACATACACGCACACTCTTACTTTGCAACACTGGAACTAGACCCCTACCTAGGTATGTAGTGCAACTGATGTGCGTGGCTTTATTTGCACACACCACACAGCGTTTAGGATGAGGTGTGTTCCAGGTTACATGTTACGTGCAGAACATCCCCAGGCATGTACAGTATGGTAATGGAGGACATAATGGTTGTATATGGACAATACATAGTGTGACATACCATCATATACACATTAACAGACACGTAACAGGCAGACACATATCTGAGAGA
>NC_056750.1:834961027-835051027 GCF_019279795.1 Protopterus annectens | reverse complement strand
TCCCATTAATTGTGTGTGTGGTGTCTCCGTTGTTGCGTTGTTAAAATAAACAGTGCATAGAGATCAAATATACCACTTCACAGACTGACTTTGCAACTGTTTAAGTCCCCTGGTCTGGTCGTTGTTGACTTTTGGCACCGGGAAAAAATTGAATAAAAGGAACAGGACAAGAGGGACAATCTCATCTGCATCGATGCAAAAAGACAGTCATTCAGTGCTTTTAAAATAAAATGGTCATTTATTTGATTTTCAGTGCCAAGATGTGTATTTTTCCCAATGAGGCAATGTGGCCCACGAATCAAAAAGTTTGCCCACCCCTGATGTAGACTGTTGCTACCATAACAGGGGTTGTCTTAACAGACATATTGTGTGCGGGAGGTCACATCTGCTATTGACATGTACGCCATCGGTTACTGACAGACATCCTAAGGACATCATAGTACAGTACTACTGATAGCACAGTAATGAGCCTGTGGACTACAGCAAAGATATGACCAATATATGTGGACAGTCCTGCACTATCTGGTCAGTCAAGAGGTATACACAGATCCCCTTCATGTGAGACATGTGGACCAAGCCTGACAATGTGAATGTTAACAGCCATGTACATGGGTATATCACGTAAATACTGGACTACATATGCCTACACATTGCATTCATTCACACACTCCTGCCTGTCCTGACACATAATAACTGGTGTTGCAGAGGTCACATGGCCACATACTACCCAGTAGTTAGTGACATACATCTGTACAGAATCCCACTGCTTTGTCAGAAATACACAACAGTTATGGTTGCCCGGCAGCAGTACGTCTTGCAAATATCTGGACATAACATCACACTGGGTAATTACACTAAGCTGCTAGGTATGTAACAAAGCACTGTGCAAACTGCAGGCAGACTGCCACAACACTGGCTTACATTTCATATAATAATAATTTTCTTGGGTGGCAAAAGCCAGGGTACCATTTGGCTAGGCTTATATAGGCCCTAGGGCCAATAGCTTAGTACCTACCTATGAACCTATGTATGGGGGAATACACATGTACCTGCAAATATAGCAGGCTCTACAGGCATGTAACAGCACAGAGTAACAGACACCTGTGTGAAAGTGCATACCCACAACCAATGTGAACACAGCCACAGCTACATATGGTATGCAAGCTATTACACTATATGGACTGTCTGATCAACACTATCCTCATATGTGTCACTCACACACTAACCCTACATATACTGGGTCACAACACACTGTGGTCCAATGCCTGTCTGTGGTATGGGATACGTGTTTGTTTGGCCCTACAAACATGTGAGCTGATAGGGTACCATACACTGGAGCACCATGTAACATCAGATAGAACAGGAACAAGAACAATGACATCTACCACAGTCTGTACACAGGCCAAGGTACATATTCACAATAAGTACACGGACCCCACTACTGTAGACACAACCACAGAATTCCCAGGTTATGTCCTCAAAAATAACCCCTACTATACATAACATGTCTGGCAGTCTGACATCTGACTGGCTTGTTATCAGGTATGATGTCAATAAATAATGGTGTAGAGAACATATGCACCTCTTACTGCATGACATATGTACAAAGGTTGACAGACTTGTGGCTGGAGCCACAGACACTGGGACAATATTGGCATGTTGCTGT
Source organism: Protopterus annectens (assembly GCF_019279795.1). NCBI lineage: Eukaryota > Metazoa > Chordata > Ceratodontiformes > Protopteridae > Protopterus > Protopterus annectens. The sequence goes on along the minus strand of NC_056750.1, from coordinate 835,049,361 downwards.
GATACCCTCATACATTTACTGTTGTAACAGAGTTTGTTGTGACATATGTCCTATGAGGGATATGAAGTCAGTAACTGTCATGGCTGTCACCATGTACTGACTGCAATCTTAAGACTATGCTTCTCCAGTTCTAAGACAGGTGATCTGTGAGTAACACAAGAAACATAAGACTCCAATCACTGCCCAGTCTGCAGATAACCCTACAGGTGGGAGTTTCCTCAAACACATAACGCTGTCATGACAGGTATTAAATCATGTAAACCAGCCATATCCACACAAACCCTGTTAAACCAATATTACTCCAAATGCAGAAGAGAAACACTTACATTCTGTAGTCATGTCTGGAACATCCCCCTCCTGTTTGTTGGTCTGTCTCCACAGTGTATGTTGTTAGAGGTATAACCCAATACCATCTGTGATGCTGTTTGCCAAACACCGACATGAGATCCTGCTCACAGTTAATGAAAAGGCCCAACACCCACATGATGTTCCTAGGTATTAGAGTGTGTTCAGATGCAATTGGCTATGTGAATGTTACCACAGCTGTTCTACATGTGCTAGTGGGGGACTGCAATTCATGCAGAGGCCATCAGCTGATCATGAGCATCACTTACAAAACACAAGCTGCTGCCTAAGCAAAGCAGGTGTACTTCTCCACATCTACCAGAGAGGGAGTGAGACAGACAGACAGAGACAAAGTAAGACAGGGTGGGGGTGGGAGAGTAAAACCTAAACATGTTTGTGTTGCACACTTACCAGTACAGGGTTTCAAACCCCTGCCTGACTATGTATTGCTATCACATGTCTATGCAATTATTGTATGCACCACAGAGCTTACATACTGGGGAACTGTCCAAAGGTATATCCGATGGTGAGTGACATCTGCAACAGTGATAAAGGAGGGATAAGGTAGGTGAAGTACACATGCCTGTTCACATGAACAGGTGTCAACGTTGACACAGCCACACTCTCTCAAGGACTCACACACATTATCACAGTTGGCAGAGTCAGGATTAGACTTCCTAACTAGCTAGTTTGACACAATACAGTAATACACAGGTATCACATGCACCACAGTGGTTATCAGGATGATATATTGGCAAAGGGTATGTGAAGGTGTCTGACATCAGAAGGCATGCTTCAGTAGGCCAATGGGAGGTGTAGTGAGTGTGAATGGCATCAAAATCATTATACTCCACACACACACAGACACAGGTTGCCAGTACTGACATGCATGGGTGTATTGCTTCACAGGTGTTTAGTGGTTAACTGTGCCAGAAGGCTGTACAAGGCTAGGTAAAGGATATACCTTGGCATCAGGCCACATGAAAATGGTCTGCAGTGTGGCTCAGTGGTGTAGTGTCTGGATTGGCCCACACAGGTGGGTATTGTATTCACCATCCAGTCATCTGGGTTACTATTGTAGGTGGCCAGTGCTGTGCTGTGCAATGCTTGCCATGTATGTGTTCTATAGGCCATGACGTGGATGATGTCTGGGATGTGCATACATCCCACATGCATGTTCTGTGACATGTGGATGTGTACCTGGGGTTTCTGGGGCATGTTGTGTACACAGATTGTTATCATCAGATGTGCCATTTCTGGCCTCATGTGCTGGGAACTGCAAATGGATACCAGGCTGAACCTGCACCTACATTGACAGCATGATATTCCCTGGTGTCAGGGGCATATGTCCATACAGGGCATGTGTATAAGGCATGGTATGTCCTTTGTGGGTTACATTTGCTGGCATTACAGTTGTTGCAGGTGTCCAGTGGGGAACAAAGTGAAGGAGCACTGTATGCAATTTTGTGCCTATTGTAGTGATGGGACAGAGTGCCATTCCCTCTGTAGTCTGCTGCAATCACACCATGGTTACTATCTGTGGGCAATATGAAGGGAACTACCAACATAGTGGTTGTTGCCTAGCCGAGTGTGTTTGTGTATGAGACATGGGTAGAGAGTGTTCTCTGGGTAATACAAGGCTTGCCTAAATTGTTCACCAGGCCTTGATGTCACATGTAGGGGTATGGATTTTCAACCCCAGCCTCCCTGCTGTTTGACATCTGTTAACCTTGTAAGGTGGACATTGTGACATATAATAGGCCCACCATATATGATATTTGCAAATCCGTTCCACAATGAGTCCAGTTGTTACACACTCACAGCCACCTACACACAGGATACGAATGACAAACACACTAAGTCTCACAGTTGCCATGTCTGGGATTAGAACCCCTACCTAACTAATACATCACACTACAGCATTACACAGTTATAGGACATGCCATGGAGATTATTGGGCTATTTCTTCTCCAAAGGGGTATTTCAAAGTGAATGACATCAGCAGGCATGCCAAAGAAGGGCAATGGAGGTTGTAGTGACTGTGAATGGCCTTAAAAGCATTGGTCCCTACACAGACAAACAAACACACAGACATCCACACTTGCCATTTCTGGGAATAGAAGTCCTACCTAACTAGTTTATCACACTACAGCATTACAGGGTTATAGGATGCGCCACAGAGATTACTGGGATCCTCCTTCCCTAAAGGTGTAGTTCAAAGTGAATGACATCAGCAGGCTTAGCAAAGCAAGGCAGTGGAGGTTGTAGGGACTGTGAATGGCCTCAAAAGCATTGATCCTTACACAGACAAACAAACACACACCATGTCTGGGAATAGAACTCCTACCTAACTAGTTTATCACACTACAGCATTATGCAGTTATAGGAAGTGCCACGGAGATTACTGGGCTATTTCTTCCCCAAAGGTATATTTCAAAGTGAATCACACCAGCAGGCATGCCAAAGAAAGGCAATGGAGATTGTAGTGACTGCAAATGGCCTCAAAATCTACATGCTACAAAACCACCTATCTCTAAATGCTAACAAATCCAAAATTCTACTTTTCCCTCCTTCAAAATCCTCCCCTCTTGATAAAAATTATTTCCAAAGGTCTTTGGCTAACAAAGTTTGCAGATGACTGCAAACTAGGAGCCATAATCAAAACTCCTAATGATGTGGACATCCTACAAAAGGGCCTCACTGAGACAGATGCCTGGTGTTAAAGCCATGGCCTCAAGCTCAATGCCAAAAAGTGCATTGTCATCCCTTTTGGTAAAAACTCTGTACCCATGAACTACCACATAGGCGGTAGTCTACTTAACACTGAAAGTGTGATAAGAGACCTTGGGACACAGGTGGGCAGTAGTCTCTCCTCTGATAATCACATCACCACAGTAGTCAGTAAATCCTTCTACATGGCACACCTCATCACAAAAGGGTTCTCATCCAGGAAAAAAGAGGTCATTGTTCACCTCTACTCATCACTCATTAGACCCATTATAGTGTGCAATGCCCCTTTTGGTATGTACCTCACAAGACATCTACAACAACTGGAAAGGCCACAGAAATACCTCACAAAAAGGAGTACCAGCCTCAAACAGATGCCCTACGTAGACCGTCTCAAAAAACTCCAGCTTTACTCTGTTGCATATCGCCTACTCAGAGGCAATCTCTGCTTAACATACAAAGCTATGTCAAACCCAGAGCTGTTGGACATGCTCCACTTAAAGAAATCCCAATCCCTCCGAGCTACATGCTCTAAGGACCTAAACCTTGTCACCACAATGAACAGAACATGCTGGAGGGATAGATTCCTGTCCCAGAGACTTCCCATACTCTGGAACAAACTACCTATCTATATCAAACAAAGCTCATTAGCACTCTTCAAGAAAAAATTTGATGATTGGATGGGAGATAGGAAATTCACCCCTGGGATCACTTCTGTGGCTCTGCTTGACAGGGGCACAGGTAAATAATTTTCTTGGGTGGCAAAAGCCAGGGTACCATTTGGCTAGGCTTATATAGACCCTAGGGCCAATAGCCTAGTACCTACCTATGAACCTATAAATTAGAAGCCATAACAATTCAACCGCAGAAATTGTTCCCTATGCCAAACTACTTTGGGTAACTATAAATGAACACCTAACATTTGACACCCATATTCAACTAAACATCAAGAAAACACTTCAAAAATTTGGCCTGCTATACAGAAACATCCACTATCTCTCTCCTTCTACTAGACAAACTCTCGCCACTACCTATCTTCTTTCCTCACTAATGTATGGTGCTCCTCTACTAACTTATCTGCCACCATCTCTTTAAAAATGGAAAGTTGTTATAATAAAATTTCAGAATTCACCAGCAAAGCCAAATACTCCTACCACCATTGCTCTGCCCTCCACTTATTAAACTGGCTAGAACTTCCCAACTATCTAGACTACCTCCAACTTACTACTGCCCATAGGCTATTATTTAACCCTGCTAAATGTCCTGCACTATCCAACATCCTACAAACATGCACCCCTAACTGGCCACTTAGATCTGCTCATCTAAACCTAATCACTGTCTCTAAACCAAACCACCCTGCGGGACAGCTCCTCCTGTCCTTTTCCTTAGCCATAAAATGGAATTCTCTCCCATCTTCATTATGAACCACAGAAAACTTTGACAACTTCAAACCCCAACTCCATTCATACTTTTATTTCTAATTGGAAGTGCAATTGCACTTTCCCCACCTAGCCTTCCTCTCTCTCTACTGTAAACTGTATTTCCACACTCCTATTTCTAACAACTTAGCTCCCCCTGGATATTACTCAATCTTCAATGTTATCTTGTGTACATGATGTAAATATTGTAAATAGTCTACTTTCCCTTTTTCTCCCCTCCCTAGCATTTGTACTTGTTCTGCCATACTACCATAACAAGACTCAGATTCTATGTAACCATTGAAACACTCATGTAAACATATGACTCATATGCTATGTAACCAATGTACCTCATCATGTCTCTGATTTATAATGCATCTGTATCGTGGAATCTTAATTTTAATCCTTTGTATCTTAATGTTCACTATGTAATGTGGAGCTTTTCTTACTGGGCCTGCACTGAAAACGGGCTCCTGAGCCCAGAGGACCTCCCCGGTCATCAAACTAAAATAATAAATATATAAAAGCATTGCTCCCTACACAGACAAACACACAAACATCCACACTTGCCATGTCTGGGAATAGAAGTCCTATCTAACTAGTTTATCACACTGCAGCATTACACAGTTATAGAATGTGACATGGAGATTACTGGGCTCCTCCTTTCCCAAAGGTGTAGTTCAAAGTGAATGACATTAGCAGGCTTGGCAAGCAGGGCAATGGAGGTTGTAGTGACTGTGAATGGCCTGAAAAGCATTCCTCCCTACACACACACACACACACACACACACACACACACACACACACACACACACACACACACACACACACACACACACACACAGTTGCCACATCTGGGATTAGAACTCTTACCTAACTAGTACATCACACTACAGCATTACAAAGTTTTAGGACATGCCATGGAGATTACTGGGCAACTACTTCCCCAAAAGTGTATTTCAAGGTGAAGACATCAGCAGGTTTGCCATAGTAGGGCAATGGGGAGTGCAGTGTGTGTGCATTGGCCATAACTCATTCATCTAGAGGCAGACACACCACACTCAGGCACACACAGGTTTATATTCCACAGGTACATGTATACAACTGTTAGATGAATACTGACTTGTACAGTCATGTTACACAGTTAGCACAAACACCACAGACACTATAGTGCTGAGGGATACCAGAGGCAAATGTCTACAGTGATTGACATTTGCACATCATGTGGTTTTAGCCAATTGGATGTGTGCTGTGTGGGACAAGCCTCATGATGGGAGGCTCTTTGTCACTGTCACTCTCTTCCACGCATCCATGCATGTGTAGGTTTGGCCTATTATAATGTGTTGTCCTTGGATATATATGTGTATTCCTATCCAATGTGTGTGCAAAGCACGATTGGTGTGAAATGAGGAGTGTATGCACTAACATCTGTGACTGTCAGATATGTATGGTCCACTGTTGTTGCCAGACATGGGCTTCATTTCTGTGTGTGTAAGCATGCCCAGTATGACCTTCTGTATTGAATGTGTGAATCCATTCCAGGTAGATTGTACTCCATTGCAGGTTTTTGTGTTATATACCTACAGCTAACAAACTGTTTGTGCAGGATATCTGTAGATCGGTTGACAATATGGGGTCAAAATGGGCAAAGGATAGTGGGTTTCTGTAGGTAATTGTGTCTATACTGCTTCTGTTACATGGTCCTGCTGTTAGCAGAGATATTCAGACATATGTACTGTTATACACTGTGATGTTTTATGTCATCAAGTACTGTCAGGTATACATATTTGCTTGCAGTGATGTCCTGGGAAACACAGGGTGAATGTAGCTTTGTCCATTATTGTGGTCAGCAGCCTACATATTCTTGCACAATCATGCCATTCTGGAGGGGAAGCTGCTGGGTCTGTGTAACTGGTTCAGCACTGTGGTATAGTGGTGGCAGAGGATCCCATGCTTATACATCCATCAATGTGACAGTATGGCCATATCCTGCTGTGGCCATACCTCACAGCTGTACAGATTCACACAGGTTACCCAGAGGCAGAGTTCATAATTCTGGACATTACCCCTTCAACTTGTGGTGTACAAGCAGGTTTGTAGCCACCCATTCTTGTGTTTGCAGCCAGGGATAGTATGTGCACACGGCTGAGTTTCGGACTTTACACACTGCATGCCACCCATGCTCCCACCCCCTCTATTATTCTGTCCTCTTTCGTACATTATGCAACCATTCTCTGATATGATCCCTATAGTTATCACCTCATCACAGCAGTAATTTGGTGTTGGTCCACAGTTCATTCAGTAGGACATCATGGACATGTTACTGGGATTTGTCCACATGGCCTTGCATTGGGGTTCTGTGGAGTGTGTTATGTTATTTGGAAGTCCATAACATACATTGGCAGTACGGGTGAGACACAGGCCTATGGCAGAGGACTGTAGGCCATTTGGTAGGGATGCAGGCCAGCTCTAGCAGGCTGTTGAATTCTGTCACTCCTTCAGTCCCAGGCTGCAATACACTATATTTCCCTGAGGTGACAGGGTAGGTCTGCAAGGTGTTCATGCCAATATTTCTGTCAGTATTAGGTGTGCAAGGTGTTCATGCCAATAATTTTTGTCAGTATTGATCCAGTGGTGTGGATGCTGTCAGGGTGCTGCTTGCAGCTAGGGACACACCTGCATGGGACACCTGCTATGCATGCGGCATTCTTTTGCTATTGCCATACACAGGAAGGGGGTCATATTGTATTCATTCCCAACAGCAGGGATAAGACCAGAGAGGTATCTGTGGGTGATGGTGGGGTGAGTTGGGTGCATGTGTGCTATGGGCACTGCTTGCATCTGACTCACAGATATGCATGGGGCATTCCACCTATGCTGGCTTATGCAGGGACATGACCTATTTCTCAATACTACATTCCTATGACCTTTATGGTCTGCCAGTGTTTGGCCAGAAAACATCAGTATTCCCTACTACAAGCTCAAATAATGTGCTGCAAACCTGCATGTACCATTCAATGGGTGTGTCCTTTTGACAGTTACATATTATACACTGTCTGTCTGGGGTACTTCCCCCTGTGTACTGCTTATATATCTGGGCCGACATTCATGTCATGTCCATCTTTCACATGGTGCCTCATATTACTTCCAAACTTTTACTATGATTTACTGCTAGAATGTGTTTGGTGTTTGGCTCTGCAGTTATGAGAACTTGGCCCTGTCATCAACAGTACTGGGCAATGGCCACCAGGACAGACCTCACCATGCATACATATTGACCACTCTTGCACAATATACAATACACACACCAACCTAACACACACAGACCTGCATATTGTACACATGCTACAATCTATCCTGCTACCTTGGCCAGCTCAGGTAATCTGTACTCCACTGTTATTATACCCACACGTATATGTTACTACATAGGATTGGGGGAACACATGACTGTTACTACATTTCTACATAGCATTGGGGGGGGCACACCTGACTGTTACTACATGTCTACATAGGGTTGTACATGTCTACATAGGGTTGGGGGGCACACCTGTTACTACATTTCTACATAGGATGGGGGGGGCCCACATGACTCCTATTACATTTCTACATAGGATTGGGAGGGCACACCTGACTGTTACTACATGTCTACATAAGATTGTGGGGGGCACACCTGACTGTTACTACATTTCTGCATAGTATTGGGGGGCACACCTGACTGCTACTATATGTCTACATAGGATTGAGGGGGGCACACCTGATACTTATACACATTTGCTAGGACTGTACTGGTATGTCAGGTACTCCATTTCATTCTGTATTCTAACCTATCATGCTGACTAGAGGCATATCAGTGTACTACATGTCTTAGGTTTGATTGACCTACATTTTAGTTTCTGACCTCTTACCCTTCAGAACTAACATTCCACTGCCTGACCTGTTGTAGTCTGTCTGTGTAGGTCTGGGGGGGATGTTCCCCATAGCCATCAATCAGAGGCCTTAGCACAGCCTTTGTTTGTGTTTGTCTACACCTGTCCTGCTGGCTGAGATTGTTGTTGGGTATGTGAGCCTTCCTGACTGACGTGTGTGTGTGTCTTATGGACACACATGTGGCCCAGCACATTTCCTGCAGTGTTTTCTGTCACCTTGTCTAGTACTGGCTACTATGGTGACACCGGTATTTGTTACAGATCGTATGCTATCACTATAGGTGTCAGCTATCTGCTGGCATGCCATTCAACCACCCAATTCCCTTGCATGCTCACATCCATACCATAGATACAAGTAACAACACATACTACTCCATTCGGCAATTGGTAGGGAGAGTGACTTACCTTGTGGCTGTGCCAGTATTGAGAATGGTGCTGGAGAGCTGACTATGTCAGATGCACATAGTACACTCCCTATACATGCTTAAGCACAGGTAGTGTCATGTTTGGCATCCCTTTTACTGTATGTGCAAGTCAGAGAGAGGTGTCATTCCCTTGGTCCCTACCCTGTCAGAGTATGTGCTATGTGTTGCCTCTTTGCCAAGGCCTGGGCATACTGGGCACGCCTCCTTCTGCCTACTACGGCAGGCTCAGGATGTTCTTCCTCTGAGTCACTCTGTGCCTGTGCAGGTCTTGGCAATGGTGGGGGGGCTGTGTGGCCCTGCCCCATGCTGTTCCTGCTGCAGCTGTTTCCGCAGGATCATATTTTGTAGCATGACACATATGATGACCATGTAGGTACATGTAGCTGGTGAGTACTGCAAGGCTCCACTGGATGTGTCCAGGCACCGGAACCATGACTTGAGCATCCCAAACACACACTTTATTATGATTCTGGTCTGTGCGTGTGCCTTATTATGGAGTTCTTGTTTGGGTGTGTGTGCATTTCTGATGGGTGTCATCAGCCACGGCTCCAGTGCATAACAAGCATCCATCACTAGGTGACCGTAAGGGATGTCCCCATTCGCAAATCTCTGGTACAGCTGCGTCAGATGCCAGATGTGGGAGTAGTGATAGCTTCCAGGGCAGCCAGCACACACATTCATTATAATGCCCTGGGCACCACACATGACCTGGCAGTTGATGGAGGGGAAGTCCTTGCGGTTGATGTGGACCATACCCCGCTCACCAGGTGGTGCTTTGATGTATATGTGCATGCAGTCTATAGCACCCACTACCTTAGGGTATTCTGCTATTTGGTGGAAGAGATGCATATTACTGGCCAATGCCTCAGGGGAGTTGGGGAAATATATGTGCTCACCGGCATGTGCTGACATGGCCTCCAGGAACTGGTGGAGTACCCCGGATGCTGATGCCTGCGAATTCCCCATGATATCCCCAGTTGGTCTTTGGAAGGTACCCATGGCTAGTATTCTTAGGCCTACACATACCTTGGTATCCACTGGGATGGGTTCCCCTCTGTTAGTTCTGTGTGTGAGGTGTGGCCGGCACAGCTCAACAATTTGCTGTAGGAGGTCCCTGTTCACCCTATAGCGCTCCACTATCTCCAGCTCATTTAGCCCCTGGTAGGTTACCCTGGGTCTGTACACTCTTCTCCTTCTACTCACTGTGGGTTGGTCGACAGCATTTTCATCCTCACCACCCTTAGCCTCTTCCACATGTCGATGTATGATAGCTGCTGCAGCCCCTATCATTTTGTTGATTTTGTTTGTTAAAATTTCCCTGCTTGTCTACACCAGTGCTGTAGAGTTTGTGGGAAAAACCAGAGGGAAAGGTGTTTGCATAGTTTATAGTGGTGTACTGGGCTGGGCTGGGCTGCTGGCTGTGTAATTGGCTGATTCTGATACATTTCACCTGCTAGCTATGCTAGTTCTCCTAGATTACCTTCCTACTGCAGTTTTCCCTTCCCATTGCTTTCCTGTTTAAGCCCAGGGGTGTACCATGCAAACAGTGCTCAGATGTGCATGGAGCTGCTCTTTCCTGGTTTACTTTTTTTCCCTTTAAAACCCGGTGCGCTGCATGCACACCCATTTTGGCAATGTAAAGAGTGCTAGGCAGTCTCAGACACACCCCTTTGCTTAGCTCTGCTAAGCTAAGGGCAAATCCGAGCCACAGGGCTCCAATAAACTTACAGTATGCCTAAAGCAAACCCCTATGATGTCAACTAACTCTTAGGCTTGCACCATGGTATTCCTGCACTTACACCATTGAGTGCTGGCTAACATTGAGGGGAAATCTGGGATTCAGTATCATTCTCCTCATTTGCATAGGATTGCCTGCTAGTGCATAGTTACATGTCCCACACTGAGCCTTCCCCCTTAACAACCACTATTCACTGGATATGTTGTCTTCTGCCTGCCATTGAATATAATGACAAAATAGTGATTTTGGATACAATGCTTATTTCATTTTTTTTTTCGGCCCAATCCTGTTTGCATGCCGCTGCCCTACGTTTAAACAGCTGAAATCAACTAAAAAAAAATAAAAGTTTTTTTTTTTGCCAACTGTTTTCCATGCCAATGGCCATATATCCATTGGCATGCTTTACACATACTATACACCCTTTACTTGGAACTGTCATAGCTCCATTTTGTAGTTTGCAGAAATGTAGTCTGTTACTAACTGAGTACATTTCTGCACACTACACGACTCCTGCAAGGCTGGCTGACAGCTTCCTGGATCACAAATTCACCTAATTTGCATGATTTTCACCTGCAAATGGGGTAATTTGCATAGAGGAGCTGTGTCCATGCAGGAATAGTGCAGGAGTGCTCGTGCACATCCCTGGAGCTTATTCCTGGATCGCACGGTGGCCATATTGCCTCCAGCAGCTCCTGCACTATTCCTGCACGCCGTGCAGAGCTTGCTGAATTTGGGGGATTGTCTATCCCGTCTTAATCCTTATAAGTAGGTCAATCCAGGAATCCCACTTTCCCTCTCTATGGAAAAAATCAAACATTATTCTTCTGCATAAAGGTGGAAATTCAACAGACATTAATAACTTTAGACCTATAGCAGTCTTATCTCCCCTCACCAAAATACTCAAAAAGTGTGTTCAAAAACAATTGCTAGATTACCTTCTGCAAAAAGAACTCCTATCCCCTACACAACATGGCGTCTGTCCTTCCTATAGTACTAGCACTGCCCTTCTACCTTGTATAGATGCTGCCCATAAAGCTAGAGATAATGGCAAGCTAGTCTTTTCCTTATTCTGGACTTATATAAAGCCTTCGATACAGTTTGCCACAGCAAACTTCTACTTTTGTGTCTTTACTAGGTCTCTCTCTGTCCGCCCTTCTGTGGTTCGAAAGTTACATGTCCAATAGGTATCAGTAAGTAAAATGGCACCCCACCCTCTCATTAACTGCCAGTCACCACTGGTGTATCACAAGGCCCTATCCTTCATCCCTTCCTCTTTAACATTTTCACCAACACCATCTATACATCCATACAACAGGCCACCCTAATACAATACTCAAATGATACCACTCTCATTTCCAAATTTGACCACGAGATACACCTCCAGAAACATTAACAGCCACTGAAACATAGCTTTGTATCTCACAACTTATGCTTAACTCAAAAAAGACCAAACACTACTTTTTTCCCTCAAACCCCTCAACCCCTCTCTCACGAAAACACAAAAGTCCTCTCTCTTGATAATACAACCATTGAAGTCACTTCTCATAGCAAATTATTAGGGCTGATAACGGATGATAAGCTTACATTTGACCTGCATATACAAAATTGCATAAGAAAAACTCATCAAAAACTAAGGATTCTTTGCTCAGCCAAAAACTTTCTCAGTAAGGCAACTAAAACTCCCATTCTAGTACTTATCTCCTCCCCACCCTTCTTTATGGCACTTCCATCCTTACTAACCTACAGACTTTGCAAAAATTTAAACTTGAATGATGCTATAACAAAGTTGCGAAATTTAGAACAAATACCCCTTTCAGAACCCACCTCTGTATAGCACTAAAAAGCCTAAATTGCTTAGAACTGTCTCAACAACTAACATATACACAACTTCTTACTACCTATAAAATTATCCAGCATGCATCTGCCTGTCCAGCACTAAAAAACATTCTACTTAACTATGTTCCCAGTCAGTCATTGTGCTGCAGTGGCCAAAAACTTCTGTCTATCTACAAACGTATCAAATCTGCTGGGCATTGTCTGTACTCATACAAGCTTGTTAAGGCCTGGAACTCCTTATCTGTATCAAGCAGGTCAATACCCTCCTCCCATCTTTCAAAAGCAAGTGTAAGAAAACAGAAGATACCACAGCAAAACATATTTATTAAAATTCCAGCGCACTAAAAACAAGAGATGAGCACTTCTGGCTTTTCGCCTTCTTCAGATCTGCATTTACAAATCTAATGCTCAGTTAAATACTAAAATCATCCAATAAAATTCAAAATGCATCATCACTAACATCATTTCCTATGGAAGTTACATCATCACTGACATAATTTCCTGTGCAGATTTCACTTCTGTTGATCACATAGGCAAAAAGAGAGGCAGGCCCAATCAGTCTCATCATCTAAGCTGATGCCTTCTCAGAATAGGTTTCATAGGTGACACTTCATTAAGTCCTGGTGCTTTATCTGTGCTCAAGTCAGCAATCCATTTAGCTTCTTCAAGTTCAGTTAGACCTTTAAGATCCCCTCTTCTCATACTGGGATCTATTATTTGTAGAGCCATAAAGAGAAAAATGTGATCTGTATTCATGCTGATATGTGTGTACAGGGCATTAGTGAGAACTTTATGTTTAATATCTCTTATATGTGCCTGTATCCTAACCCTGAAAGGGCAGTTCATTTTGCCAACATAAAAACATGTACATTTCATACACTTGGCTACATATATAATGTTCTTTGAAGCGCAATTCACAAACACTGGGGTTTTATATAGCTTCCCTGTAACTGGATGCTGGAAGTTCTGACCTGTTAAAAAATACTGGCACTCCGTGCACTGTCCACATTTAAAAGTGCCATGTCTCTGTGAATGTGTATGGTTCATTATCACCTTATCTCCACATAATAATTGTTTCAAGTTCTTTCTGTTTTTAAAGCAGAACCTCAGTGTATCTCCTACTATATGTCGTATGGATTCATCAGATGTCAATATTCGCCAATTTCTCCTGATCACATCACATATTTGCTTGGCATCTTTACTATAAGTCAACATGCATTGAATACTATGTGGTTCTGTTCTTGTTTCTTTACTTTTACTATCACTGACATATGTATTAACTTGCATACTTTCTGTAGTACTATCAATTTCTCTGGCTTTATAACCTTTCTGTACCAGTTATTCTTTGATTTCCACAACACTTCCTTCATAAACACTGTTCATGGTAGTCAATCTGGACTGTCGAAGATATCTGTTTTTAATCACCTGTGGAAATATGTGGCATGGATGCATACTATTAAGATGTAATGCACTGTTCTTCCAGCATCCTTTTCTAAAGATTTGGGTGTGTACATTACCGTCTCTAGTCTTTATTATAGTGACATCCAGAAAATCAGTGTGAGTGTTTGAGTTATGGACCTCAAAGTCCAATAATTCAGTAGTAGTTTTTAGAAAGTCCACAAACTGTTCCAATTCATCCACTTCACTATCCCATAACAGGAAGATGTCATCCACAAACCGTTTGTAGTACTTAAGTCTATTCCTCCATCTGTTGTTAGGATGAAACACAAAATCCAGCTCCCATTGTGCCATCACTATATTTGAATATGAATTGGCATTTCTGTATATAGTATTGATTATCAAATGTGACCACATTGTTCTCCAGTATAATGCCCAACAGTGAGCATATTTGCATAACTTCAACTGTAGTATAATCACTGGTCATAAGCAGAAACCTTCTGAGTGACTCAATACCGTACTCATTTGATATGACTGTAAATAAACTCTTTACATCCATTATTACCAATCTTATTCCATATAAGGAGTTGTTATTATTTTGACAATATCCATAAAGGGTCATCAGAAAGTCTTCTGTATCCTTGAGGACTGTCCACATTTCTATAAATATTAAATGATTGTCATATAACTTGTATCAGTTCTTAACCAATGTTTTTATATTATCATTAATTTGTTATAATCATTTAAACTGCAGATGTATTTGTTTTATTTTTGAAGATCATAAAATTATTGTTCTTAAAATGTTCTGTAATAATTTGAAGATTTTCTCTCTAGGCCTCTGCTGAAAATGGGCGTCTACCCATTCAGACTTTCCCGGCAATCAAATGCCAATAAATAAATAAGTAAATAAATTATTTTTCAGGAAAAGTTCAGAAGATCTCAAAGCTGAAAGTATTGCAGGTACTTCCTGTCAAATCAGTGTTATAGATTATGTAACTGGCACTTGTCAAAAGATACTCTTGGTTGGGCTTTGAATATGAAGCCCTTCGGCACATACTAGACTTTGTAAATGTTCTTAGTCTCCAGGTTACAGTTCCCAAATACTCAAGATTTCCTCCTCTTCCCCAGTAAACCTTTTCCTCACAACTGTCTCTTTATGTCTTTATGACAGCATGATTATAGGTGAATATCACACTACTTTAGCTATCACTTAACACCCTCTACTGCTTAATGATGGTGTTACATTTATATTGATAATTTGCTGCTTCAGCAATGTTTTGTAATATGCTTCAATGTCAATTTTTAGAACTCTACATCTTTGCTTTTTTCCCGTTTATTTAATTTTAATGAATTTCAGTATTTTTTCGGCAGATTTCTTAAGAGCTTGTTTAAACTTTGTTATTAGTTCAAAGGTAAGTACTAGACTAGCTGCCCTTGTGCACCATTTTAAGCCTAACCAATTTCCCTCAAAGGTGAAAATCAAACCCTGTGTCTGTGAGGTAAACACCTTAACCATTATACCAATCCACCCCCATTATGTTGTACATCTACTATTTGGCCTAGGCCCAACACTGAAAATGGGCCTTGTACCCAGTTGGACTTTCCCAGTAAACAAAAGCAAGTAAAAAGCCATGCCTTTTGGCTTATCCTGGTTAGGAGTCATCACAGCGGATCACCGGTCCCCAGATTGATTGGCAGTAGTGTTTTTTACGGTGTTAAGTTGCCAGCCTGGTGCCCAACCTTCACAGATGGCACAGTAAACAAAAGCAAGTAAATAAACTAATTCATTAAATAAATTAATCAATAAATCCAATCATACAAGAAGAGGTAGGAACCTCCTTGCAGGAAGGACTGTGTAGATATCATACCTCCTAGTGCTGACTCATTCCAAGACAGTCTTCCATGGAAGTGTGTACCTAAGAACTGGTTCTCTGGTTTGATTCTTGATTGGGGTGCCCTCTCTGCTGAGTCAGCATATCCGCACTGGATTCATGTGGGTTTGCTCAGGATGTTCCAGTTTCCTTCTGCATTCCAAAGACATGCAGTAGATGGACTGGACACACTAAACTGGTCATAGATGTGGGTCTCAGTGTATGTGAGTGTGTGGTATGGAAGAACAACTGTGACAAGGCTAGCCACCAGGAAGTGTGAACATTGGCTGTAGATGATGGGCACTATTGATTTGACACCCTGACCCCATGTACAAAAAATGGAAAAAAGGGTGTGTGGAAAGACGGATGTAAAAGAGAAAGATTTATAATGCAATCAGTGTCTGGGTAATGGGATCGATTACCTGTAGTTATCAAGCAATCTAGAGGCAGCATACACTTTAAAGGTAGTGTTGCCTCCTAGGCTGCTTATAGATGATGCATAGGCAACTTGGATTAGCCTGCATTCCCCAATGAAAAGAAGGAACAAATATAGATTAATAAGCAGAATGTAGGAGCTTATAAACTTATATGCATAAGCACATGTACACAGACATAGACACACACACACAGATGTACACATGCATGCTCACACAAATATCCCTTCACCTAGGGCTTCCAAGCCTAAAATATGATTTCTTGCATCTAGCAGAGAATTTTGCCAACTGGCTGCTTACTTATCTCATAAGTTCATAGGTTCATAGGTGTTTACTAGGCGAACGAACACAAGGCCCTTTTTAAATCTAGGCATGCATCTCAAACCTCTGACATGTTGTGGTACCCTTGATAAGTATAAGCAGGAGGTTGGGAGGTGAAACATTTACAAGCAGGGGCCTGGGAAATGAACCATTTACAGGCTGCCTGTGGCCATTCAAGGCATAGGTGCCAAACCAGGGATGAATTTCCTGTTCTCCACCCAATTGTCCAAATTACACTTGAATTGGTTTAGGGAGGAACTCTGCTTCACATGGACAGAGAGCCTGTTACAGCGAAGAGGTAGTCTCTGGGATACATACCTGTATCTCCAGCAGGTTATATTTATATCACAGACAAGGTTAAATAGCAAGATCATCATTAAGTGTTCAACTGCTTTCATTGTCACTGAGTCCTTGAGGTGAAATGGCTCATTTCCCCTAAGAATTCTCCCTACAAAAACAACTTGACCTGCCCACATATCTGACTTTTTTTTACCTGCCTTCCCTTTTATGCCTCCATTCATAGGTTCATAGGTGATTACTAGGCTAACAACAACAGGGGACCTTTTTAAGCCTATCCATGCTTTCCAAGGTGAGAATCAAACTCTGTACCTTTTGTCTGTAAGGTAAACACCTTAAACATCATGCGAGCCCTCAATCTTTTTGTCATTCCAAACATATTATACTAGCACTGTAGAGCCTAGGCTGACTTCCCAAAACATGTGCATCCTCTCTTATCCCTGTATGACCTCTCTAGCCCCTTGTGAAAGAAGTCCCAATGCAGGACAGTCCTTTAAGGTCTTTGTGTTTTCCTTCTGTGAGATGTTGGACATTCCAAGAGTGAGGCTGAACTGTACATGGTCAGCTGTCTTTTTTTCCCAACAGAAACCTCAGCTTTGAAATCTGGTTTAGAGCATCTACTACACTGGTTAGCTTTGAAAAGTCATTTAAAAAAATAACAACATGCATGACTTATCATTTTACCGTAAAATTCTTTCTCATTAATTGGTTTAATTTTATCACCAATACAATTCTTCTGCAATGTTTAATTACACTTTTATTTTAACAGTGTTTAGCTTTTACTGGCAGTTCAATAAATGTGAATTTGGACGTGACCTAAAGATGGCAGATCACAAATAGTGTTTATCGAGAAGAATTTGCATTTCAGGTGGGGTGCAAAATTATGTTCATTTATTAGTAATTCCAGGCCTTACACTAATCCTGCAATAGACATATGCAAATGTTTGCAACTCCAAAGAGGTTTCAGATTTAGGACAGCTGCGGAGGATGTTCCCTCACTTGTTCTAATAACTATGAGAAAACTGCAGGAGCGTCAATGCTCCCTGGAAGCTCAGATGTATGAATTATTTTCAAAATTAGCCAAAATGAGTGGCACGACAGTAGTACTATTTACCTTTTGATTTACATTTTTTGTTGTGGCAAAGGCGGGACCTACACAATGGTAAGACATAGGAGATACCTGATGCACCACCATAAAAAGAACAAGAAGTCATGGCACATGTCAAAGAGAGTGGACATGCTGGCTGATGGCCTTTTAGCAGTACTCAGTATGATTCCTCTGTATCAAGTGGCAGCACCCAACAGTACCCCCAGAATTACTGGAGCAGAGGAACATATATGATGATTTAATAGTTAGAAATAAAATAGCTAGTTTAGACATATTAAAAGTAAGTTAGCATAATACAAACAGGAATTGCAATATGAAATGGAAGAAAATTGCAGGGTTATGGTATATTTATAAAGGAAGCTGGAGAAGGACAACTGATAGAAATAAGGAACTGAGTGAAGAAGAAGATGTAAGGTATGAATAGGTATTGGTTCACATTTAGGGATACAGTTTATCCTGGTGTTGAGTAAGAACAGCGCCAGCTTTTCACTAGGGAGTCTGTCAGAGTGGTTTTGAAGGATGGGAGGGAGGGTATTGACTTGATGGACACAGGTAAGGATTTCTAGGCCTTAGCAACATGATGCGAGTACAGACATTTCCCAGAAGATTTTATAGGTTTGTGAACGGAGAGGAGTTTTTAGTCATTGATTGTAATGAGCGAGTGGGAACATAGTTGTGAGGAATGGTATTTAGTGCCGGACAAGCAGATGGGTACTGGATAATGTTATAGGTGGGCAGAACCTGTGTGTGTGTTAGCTGAAGAGGTAGTTACAACCAATTTAGGCTTTTAATGCTATATAGTTGTGGGTTCTGAAAGAGAGATTTGTTGCACATTTAACCACTGTTTTAGCATTGTTTGGATTTTGCTATCATAATGTCCAGGTGATGCTATGAGTTAGTAAGGAGGGGAGCACCATAAAGTACTGAGCTGAGGGGTTAGTAGGAGCAGGTGTAGTTTTAGTTGTATTGCTGAGAAAGTTTTTAGCTCTGTAAAGCATCACAAGTTTTTGGCAACTTTTTTATTCAATTTTGTGTATGCAGGTCAAATTTAAGCTTATCATCTACTATCATACTTAATAATTTGATATGAGAAGTGACTTCATTGGTTGTATTATGAAGAAAAAGCATTTACATTTGAGGGGAAAAAAGAAGTATTATTTTTTGGGGGGGGGGGTTGAGCATGAGTTGTGAGTTACAAAGCCATGTTTCAATGGCTGTTAAAGCTTCCTGAACAATTTTTTGGAGATACAACTGGTTGTCTGAGTTGCATAGGAGTGTGGAGTCATCTGTGTATTGTATTAGGGTGGCCTGTTGTGTGAACATGTGGAGGGTGTTGAAGATAATGTTAAAGATGGGGGGAGTAAGGATAGAACTTTGTGGTACACCAGTGGTGACTGGGAGGTAAGGAGAGAGGGTGGAGTGCCATTTTACTGACTGACACCTATTGGTTAGGTAGCTTTTGAACCACAGATGTGTGGGCAAAGAGAGACTTAATGAGGACATTTGAAGTAGATGTTTGCTGAGACACATTATATCAAAGGCGAGAAGCTATTCAAGTGAAGAGCAAAAAAAAGTAAGATCCATGTTCAACCCAACTCTTCCACTGAGGAGAAAAAAAATAAAAACACTTTCCTATAATAAGCTGATCATTACATTGTAGTGATCAGCTTTTTACAGTTAGATCCAGTTCCATGTCCCCCAGCTCTTCCACTGAAGACCAAAACAAAAATGGACACTCTTTCCATAGGCACTCCAGCCAGGTGACCAGATGCATGATGCGCCTCGACCTCCCCTCCCTCGTCCCTGCTCCAGTCATTCAGGTCTCGTTTCCTGTGCCCTGACCTGGACCCTCCTTCCACACATTTTATAAAAAAACAAAAAACTAATTGTTTCTTCTTTTAAACTGCAGCAAACTATTTATATTTGTTTACCTGGGTAGTTTATACCCTGCCTGCATGATGTGCTACAGTGCTCATGTTTTAGTTAAAACAGAATTTTTTTTTTTAACTTTTAAACTGTATAGACCACATGCAGAGCACTGCAGTGCTCAAGTTTCACTGCAAATGCAATACCAACTTTTAAAAGCTGGTATAGCATTAAAGAAAGATCCAAATCAGCTGATCGCATCCTCCACCCCCAAAACCTGCACCTGGGGCATTTGCCCTCTCACCCTGCTCTAGCTATGCTACCATCAAAGACTTTAGACAAGTCTAGAAATAGGGAGTCGAATTTGTCATTATCTCTAGCTTATTGACAGTATCTATAAAGGTTAGAAGTGCAGTGTTAGTACTAGGTGAATTAAGGAAGCCACGTTGTAGGCGGGATTGGAGTACTTCCTATAGGAGAAAGTTTAGCTATTGTTTTGGACACATTTTTCAAGCATTTTAGAGACAGGGGGACAACATTGCTATATGTCTAAAGTTAGTAATGTCTGTTGAAAAATTTCATAGCAGCTTATTCCACTTATCAAGGTTTTTTAAAAACACAACTACATGTTTGGATTTTTTTTTTTTTAAACCCTGATAAGTGGAATAAGCTATTATAAAAAATAAACAAATAAATAAATAAAAATGGATTTTATTTTAATTTTGAAAATAAAACTTCTTATTCGGTAAGAATTGGAGATTTATTTATTTATTTTGGTAGGGGGTATACTTTTTTACATATTTGCACAATGTTTTATTTTATATATATATATATATATATATATATATATATATATATATATATATATATATATATATAGTAAGAAAGACATTTTTTTTTCTTTTTTACTGCACTGCTCAGCTGATATACATGCAAAGGAGGTAGAAAGTTTTTTGATGAAATTGTGTGAAATCATACATCTTTAGGTTTTGGTATGTATCTCTAAGAAATTGGCTTACCAAAGACATGTGACTAAGGAGGGTTGTTAAAAAAATACCTAATGGAGTGCTTACTTTATCTGATGGAGTCTAGGAGCTACCTGGATGAAAGCGCTTATTTTTTATCGTGTTATTATTTTCTATAGTATTTTATTGTGTCGAATCATTAAAGCTTGGATTTTACTGCTGAAAAAAACGTCCTTATCATCTTCCATCCAGAAAGTTCCTTGGTTTGTTGGTTTATCTCTTTTTTTTTTTTTTGGAAGAGATAATTTCTATTGCAGTTTCAAGTGGCGAGTTGTTGGGAGAGAGATTAGGGTTGAATTTTTGGCTAGGTGTAAAAATTCTGTAATAACTGACCAGAATTTGTTTAGGGTTCTGTTTACTATTACTCTGACTGTTGTACTATGTTTTTTTTGTTTTCATTTATTTGCTTTTTAGTATAGTTGGAGGGTGGCTGCGGTGGTGCAGCGGTTAGCGTTGCCGTCTCACAGCAAGAGGTTCTCCAGTCGATCCTCAGCTGGGGTGCCTTCTGTGTGGAGTCTGCATGTCCTTCCTGTGGTCGCATGGGTTTCCTCCGGGTGCTCCGGTTTCCTCCCACATCCCAAATGACATGCTGTAGGTGGATTGGACACTGTAAATTGTCCCTAGATGTGAGTGTGTGCATAGGTGTGCCTTCTGTGGAAGGTTGGGTGCCAGGCTGGCAACTTGACACTGTAAAACTCTACTGCCAATCATGAGCGGACAGGTGATCCGCTGTGGCGACCCCTGACTGGGAAAAGAAGAAGCTTTTTAGTATAGTTGAGGGGCATTTTAAGTGTTTAAATATTCTGGTGTTTTATATTTTTGCCATTCTTTCCACACGTTTCTCTATCCTGCACTAGCATTCTGCTCTTTTTTTTTGGGTGGGGGAGCCAAATTGTATTATTTGTTTTAGTCTCTTACTTCTAGGTGGTGTGTGGCTATTTAATATGTTTAGGAAAGTTATAATGAATTAATTTTTGGAATCTTCTAAGGGGAGGATTTTTAGAATTTTCCAGTTAATAGATGATAGGGTAGTAATCAATATTTTTGGGTTAGACTTGGACAGGTTCTGTGTTGTTTTATAAACATGCTGTTTAAATGGATGTGCCATGGCACAGCATAAAATAATTCATATTGATTTTAAAGGAATTCAAGTTGCTTGAAGCCTTGAAAAAAATGTTTGTTAGACTTGATATTTCAACTGGCACTGGTAAACTCAGACTTGGGAAGAGGGACGAGATTGTTGGTCCAAACATCATCTGTTCCTCATCCACTATAAAGTGGAACTACCTTATATTCCTCCTGTAGATTTCATGCTGGGTGGCTGTAGGAGTCTTGATGATGTAAATATCAAGGATCTTTTTCATGTCCTTAACCAGCAACTCCAGGACTGTACTGTTAATGATATTGATTTGCTTATTGCTACATGGTTATAACAAATAATCAGCTCACATCAGCTAGTCCAAATCTTGTCTCTGATTTTTTGCAAGAGTCTAGCTTGATCCTGAGTTCTGTTTCCTTTGGAGGGAAGCACAATACATTGTACAGTAGTGATGATGGCTTACCTTCTTCAGGACCAGTTGAAGCCAGACCTGCAATATTCTAAGTACTACTCAGAGATCTCATATAAAAAGGCATTTGACTTAGATAAGATGTATGCCTCACTGAACTGACATGTTAAGTTTTCCTGAGTAGTGTATATGTTATACATGTATGTGCTATGGTCACTCAAAAGTTTTTTTTTCTGCCTGACTGTAAGGTAGCAGCTAAATCAATGTGGACAAGGTGGACGCAATTAGGCATGGAACTCTCACAATGTCTCCATGAACTCTCTGAACATTCTGGTGAGAAAATCATAGGGCTGGATAAGACGCACATTTTATTATGTGTATTTCATATAGTTTTTGATTTTTACTTAAGTTTATGCCCCAGTGATTATGGGCTTGACCCTGGACCTACCAAACACATTTTATCTTGCTTGGACATTCCTGGTCTTGTCTTGTGATGTTTCTATTTTTGTTTTCTAAAGGGGGCATTGGTTGACTCAGTTCTTAAGAAACCATTCTGGACTCAGTCCCATTGAAATTATTCTGTGTTTAATTTCCTCTTCAGTGGTATGATTGCAAAGTGATACGTACATATAAGGAATTCTTTTTTTAAACCCTTGGAAACTCAGATATGGTGCAGTATGACCCTAAGCCATACCATAATATTAAGACAGAACTTACTGAAGTTGTTCATGCCCTCTTGCCAGTAAAGATATAAAAAGTATTCTATATGTATCTTTCTTGACCCCTCCATTTCAGCTGACACAGTCGATTTTGGGATCCTATTAGAACACCATAGACACTATTGTAGGTTGACTCTCACAGTACTAGATTGGTTTGCTTCTTACAACTCTGGCCATGTGCAGGGGGTAGTTCTGACATTAACACCTTCAGCTTCTAGTCGCTACTTCTAAGGTGTTTCTCAGAACTCCAGCCACTGACATACAACACTTAATGCTGTGTTGCCTGCAGTCTCTACTGTCTTGATTTAACTATAATATTACCTATAAGGCTCTACTGCTGCTTTAGAAAGTGCAACATGACCTTGGTCCTGCTTATGTCAAGCAGCTACTTATGTCCTGCCAGTAGGCATCTTGGGGCCTCCACTCAGCTGCCAAAGAGCTGTTAGTAATCCCAAGGTTTTGGTTATGTACATCTTGGCTTCACTTTATTTTATGTTCCGTACCTGACTTATGAGATCCTTATGAGAGTTAGCAGATACAGGCCCACCCTACTGTGAATTACCTTGGGATGTGCCTTACACACATAAGCCCATGCTGACCCATGTGGCATGCTTTTAGCAATCTTCTGCTTATGTCCTTTTGAATTTGTACCTTTTTTTGTGGTTTAACTTCTTCTTTCGGCTGCTCCCATTAGGGGTCGCCACAGCGGATCATCTGTTTTCATTTCTTCCTGTCCAATGCATCTTGCTCTGTCACACCAACCACCTGCATGTCCTCTCTCACCACATCCTTAAACCTTATCTTAGGCCTTCCTTTTTTCCTGTTACCTGGCAGCTTCATCCTTAGCATCTTTTTCCCCAATATACTCTGCATCCCTCCTCAGCACATGTCCAAACCAACGTAATCTTGCCTCTCTGGCTTTGTCTCCAAACCTTCCAACCTGGGCTGACCCTCTAATATACTTTCTCCTAATCCTGTCCACCCTCGACACACCCAGTGCAAATCGTAACATCTTTAACTCTGCCACATCCAGCTCTGACTCCTGCCTTTTTGTCAATGCCACTGTCTCCAACCCATATAACATAGTTGGACTCACTACCCTCTTGTAGACCTTCCCTTTCACTCTTACTAGTACTCTTCTGTCACAAATCACTCCTGACACTCTTCTCCACCCACTCCATCCTGCCTGTACTCTCTTCTTCACCTCCCTTCCACACTCACCATTACTCTGAACTGTTGATCCCAAGTATTTAAACTCATCCACCTTTGCCACCTCTACTCCCTGCATCCTCACCATTCCTCTATCCTCCCTCTCATTCACACACATATATTATATCTTAGCCTTGTTGACCTTCATTCCTCTTCTCTCTAGAGCATATCCCCACCTCTCCAGGGTCTCCTCCACCTGTCCCTACTCTCACTACAGATCACAATGTCATCTGCAAACATCATAGTCCATGGGGACTCCTGTCTAATCTCGTCTGTCAACCTATCCATCACCATTGTAAACAAGAAAGGGCTTAGAGCTGATGCTTGATGTAATCCCACCTCCAACTTAAATGAATCTGTCACTCCCACTGCAGACCTTAGCACTGTCACACTACCCTCGTACATATCCTGTACCACTCTTACATACTTCTCTGACACTCCCGACTTCCTCATACAATACTACAACTCCTCTCTAGGCAGCCTGTCATATGCTTTCTCTAAGTCCAGAAAGACACAATGCAACTCCTTCTGAATTTCTCTGTACTTCTCCATCAACACTCTCAGAGCAAACATCACATCTGCAGTGCTCTTTCTTGACATGAAACCATGCTGCTGATCACTAATCATCACCTCCCTTCTTAACCTAGCTTCTACTCTTTCCCATAACTTCATGTTGTGACTGATCAATTTAATCCCTCTGTAGTTACTACAGCTCTGCACATCACCCTTATTCTTAAAAAACGGTACCAAAACACTTT
The DNA here is from genome assembly GCF_019279795.1 of Protopterus annectens. NCBI lineage: Eukaryota > Metazoa > Chordata > Ceratodontiformes > Protopteridae > Protopterus > Protopterus annectens. The sequence continues at coordinate 835,024,432 of NC_056750.1, read as the reverse complement.
TTCTCCATTCCTCAGGCATCCTGTCACTTTCCAAGATTTCATTAAACAATCTGGTTAAAAACTCCACTGTCATTTCACCTAAACACCTCCATACTTCCACAGGTATGTCATCCGGACCAACAGCCTTTCCATTCTTCATCCTCTTCATAGCTATCCTTACTTCCTCCTTGCTAATCCACTGCACTTCATGATTCACTATGTGCACATCATCCAACGTTCTCTCCCTCTCATTCTCTTCATTCATCAGCCCCTCAAAGTACTCTTTCCATCTGCTCAACACATTCTTCTCGCTAGTGTGTACGTTTCCCTCATTATCACCCTTACCTGCACATCTTTCCTAGCTCGGTCCCTCTGTCTAGCCAATCAGTACAGGTCCTTTTCTCCCTCCTTAGTGTCCAACCTTTCATACAACTCTTCATACGCCTTATCCTTAGCCTTCTCCACCTCTCTCTTTGCCATGCACATCATCTCCTTATACTCCTGTCTACTTTCTTCATCTCTCTGACAATCCCACTTCTTCGCCAACCTTTTTCTCGGTATACCCCCCTGTACTTCCTCATTCTACCACCAGGTCTCCTTGTCCTCCTTCCTCTGTCCAGATGTCACACCAAGCACCTTTCTAGCCATCTCTCTTACTAGCTCTGCTGTAGTTACCCAGCTATTAACTAATCTCACTTATTCTGTATGTATTGTTTTATTTGTATTTCACTATGTTGCACCTTGATATAGATATATAAATGAAAATGACTGACATTAATTGACTGTAGGAGACCATTCATCTGGCCACTCTGCTCAGCACTATGATGTATAGTTTTAAACATATTAATAGGTGCTGCATCTTTTGGCTGTCTGATCATAGCATATTAAGTCTATACAGACTACAGGACATGTCGAATGGCATTAGTGGAGGACATCCTTGCCTGCCTAGTTGGCTACAGGTGGCAGTAAGGGAGAAACATCATTGTCCAGCCTGTTGAATGGGCAGAGGTTGATCGCTGTCCAACTGATAAAAGGTGAGGAGCATGATTTCCTACAATGCAATACCTTGACTAAACGGTTAGTTTTGGAGGGAGGACATGGTCATGTGGAGTAGATGAATGAGTCAAGAGAAAAAAAATCACTTGCTGGAGTATGTGGTATAGGGTGGGGAGTCTTATTGTAGATAGAGGGAGGGGTAATGGTAGGGGGTTGTCATTGACAGTGTGGAGAAAGCTATGATCATCATGGTGAAGGGTAGGTTGTAGTAAGCACGGTGGTAAGCTTGCTTCATGAAAGGCTCAAGTCAAGGGTTCAGTCCTGATCTCTGGTCACTGTTTGTGTGAACGTTTCTGCAGGTTCTCCATTTTCCACCCATCTCAGAAAATATGCAACTTGGCTGACTGCACTAAACTCTATCTATTCATATGCTGCATTAACCCTTGTCCTTGTGTTACATGTTATAGCTGAAAGGGGTTCAAGCAGGCAAATTTAGTTACCCAAAAACAGCAGATAAATAAAAAAAAAATAAAAAGTGTAGGTTGGGGAGATGTTTAAAGTGACTTATTTTTAACAGTTATTAATAAGATGGGGAGGCTGCAGTCATTGGGAGGGTGAAACAAATGTTAAAGAATGGCTTCCTCCATTTGCTACAAAACTGACACAGATTCTGTCCTTGGTGAAATGTCAGCATATTATTTTGTAGTGTATATCACTGATAGCCATATGTATATATATATATATATTTATGTATTGACATTTGTTAACCGGGAAAGTCCAGTGGGCCAAGTGACCCATTTTCAGTGGAGAACTGGGGAGAAAAGCTCCACAAAAACATTGTATAATATATAGCAGAAATATACACATATATTACATAAATGGTAACATATGATTGTTAGAAGAGATACATATATTTTCAACATACGGAAAGGTGTTTCATTGTAATAATTATATTGAATACACTAATACAGTCACAAGTATAATATTGATTGTGATAAAAACAGGCTGATAATGGAAAATAAGAAATAAAAATAGGGAAATATAGAAACAGAAGCACAATCATCAAAAGGCAAAGAGCAGAACATGTGCATTTCATTTCTATTAGATGACTGTTTTTGAGGTCATAAAGGTATTATGTGAAAGCAGGGGAAAGAAGGGTTATAGTGGCTTGGGGTTTGTGGCACAGGAGTAGATGGGGTTGTTTAGAAAATGTTGTTTTAGTGCAGATTTAAAGGCTTTGAGTGATTTAAGTTGAGTGATGTGAGAGGAGATGGCATTCCATATCTTGGCAATGCTGTGGGAGTACAGACACTGACCAGCTCTCTTATTAGGCTTGGATATCTTTAAGAGATATTTATTAGTGGATCTGAGTATGCGGGTAGAAGTGTATGCTTGTAGAATACATAGGAGTGCAGGGCAGTTATTTGTTTTATAAGCTGTGGTTAAGAGTAAGTTGAGTATAATGTAGGTAGTGGGGCAACTCAAACCAGTTGAGTTGAGATATAGCTTGGCAATTATGTGTTTGGTTAGACAGACCAGTGGCAAATTTGGCAAATTTTGGTCAACCAAAGTTGTGCTGCTAAAGAATCATACATTGTCACCATTGTGTGTGTGTGTGTGTGTGTGTGTGTGTGTGTATATATATATATATATATATATATATATATATATATATATATATATATATATATATATATATATATATATATCAACACTTTGGAATCTCAAAATACTGACATGTTGAATTTCAGTATCTCAAGACCAAAGTGTCGAATCTGTAGATGCATGAAACTGCAGAATATTGAACCCAGAAATGTTGAACCCATGGTACTGAAGGCATGTTAGGTAAGTGTGGTGTTTTTAAGGGTTCTGGGGAAGGTTTGTGTGTTTGTTAGTGTGTCAGAGAGTGTTAGGTGTGGGTTAGGGTACGTAGGTGAGAGTGTGGGTGTGTCAGTGTTGAGAGTGGTGGTGTTTGTATCTGTGTGATGTGTGTTTGTGCGAAGGGGATGTGGAATGCATGTTGGTGGGTTTTGTGTGTGCTGGTGTTTAGTGCGACCTCGGAGTTGGTATATATAATTAGGGGGATGTGGGGGGGTGCAGGGGGCTTGCCCCCTGCTTATAGTAAGTGTGTGTGTGTGTTTGTGTTGTTGTGCAGAGGTAGGTGTAATTGTGTTTGTGTATGTGCTTTAATGGTTGCATTTTTGGGTTTTGGTTTTCATTTTTTTGGTATTTCGGCTTTATAGTCTCAAAATACTGAAATTCGATATTTTAGTATTTCGAGATTATAAAGTGAATATATATACATAAATATATAATAACTTTGCTTAAATCTAGATCAGTGGCTGTAGCATTCTGTGGATGCCAGGGTATCCCGAATTATAGAAACCATATAGTGCATTAAGGATCTTAAGTTCAAAAGAAATCTAAAGCAGAATAGTCAAACACCATATGTACAGCTTAAGGATTTTATTAATTCTCTGTGGTACGTTCATCTCATGGGCTTTGTGTGTAGCACATTATCTCTTAAGTCTGCAAAGAAACATTTTGCAAATGTGGTGCTATATTCCACCAGTCAGGGAAATTTTACTTGTGAGGAATGAGCAAATGAAATGAGTCATAAAGTGTCAAAACAGCAAACAAGTTTTGCCCACTCTTTCTATCAGAAAGGGAAATTCATTTAGTGATGCATTCCATCCCACACAAAAATGCATTTTTTTTTCATGAAAAATGATATGAAACTATTGAAATTTTTATTGCCCGTGTAAACACATCTAAATGATCGTCACCATCGTATCCTGGCTGGGAAAAACTGATGCTTCCTGGTTTAACAATGTGGGACAGATGCGTAGTGATGCTAAAAGAAGTAATTGTAAAAGAGAAGATAATTCAAGGCTTCAGTGTCCTCATAAAAAGGAGAACAGTGTAGCCAGACATGGCTACGACACTGTAGTGGAGGCAGTGACTGGGAATTCTGTGAAACTGTGTAGCCAGACATGGGTATGACACTGTAGTGGAGGCAGTGTCTGGGAATTCTGTGAAACGGTGTAGCCAGACATGGCTATGACACTGTAGTGGAGGCAGTGACTGGGAATTCTGTGAAACGGTGTAGCCAGACATGGGTATGGCACTGTAGTGGAGGCAGTGACTGGGAATTCTGTGAAACGGTGTAGCCAGACATGGGTATGGCACTGTAGTGGAGGCAGTGACTGGGAATTCTGTGAAACGGTGTAGCCAGACATGGCTATGACACTGTAGTGGAGGCAGTGACTGGGAATTCTGTGAAACGGTGTAGCCAGACATGGCTACGACACTGTAGTGGAGGCAGTGACTGGGAATTCTGTGAAACGGTGTAGCCAGACATGGCTACGACACTGTAGTGGAGGCAGTGACTGGGAATTCTGTGAAACGGTGTAGCCAGACATGGCTATGACACTGTAGTGGAGGCAGTGGCTGTGAATTCTGTGAAGTCAAATAAATACAATGCAGAGCATAATATGAAGGGGAAAGGAGAAGTGATACTGTACTATGGGCACTTGTGTGATGGTGTACATCTTTAATGAAGCAACAGCAGAAGTCTTGATATTCTGTGCTTATAATAAGTTTAAGGCCAGTGTTTCTTCATTTTTATTTGATTACTTATGAGTAAAATATGGGATTCAGTCTCTTTTACAAGGATGTATTGATGTTAATGCAAGAAAGTACTAACAGACCTAAGAACATAAAATGCATTTGCTCAGAGTACTGTCAACATTAACATGGAGAGCTATCTTACTTTTTAATGTTAATTATTAGTATAATGTACATCATTTTAGCACTTGAATAACAAAGGTCATGAAAAGAAAACGATTAAGCAGAGTATTATTAAGTAATAGACAAACAGAAATGATCATAAGCCTGTTTTTTATTTTTTCTGCCTGTTGCCATTCGGAACTATCTAATAAACATCTTGCAGTATAAGCTCTTCCAGGCACCTTTTGGTGGGTGTAAGCATGAGCTTGAGGTGGTGGCAATCTGTTGTGTAGGTTATTATGTGCCCACTTTTATGAGGATGGCAAAAAGGAGTAAGTGCCACCATAAAAACTGTCTTGTAATGTTCCTCATGTCTGCCACGAATCTAGTGCCACCATAAAAACAGTCTTGTAATGTTCCTCATGTCTGCCATGGATCTAGTGCCACCATAAAAACAGTATTGTAATGTTCCTCATGTCTGCCATGGATCTAGTGCCACCATAAAAACAGTATTGTAATGTTCCTCATGCCTGCCATGAATCTAGTGCCACCATAAAAACAGCATTGCAATGTTCCTCATGTCTTCCATGAATCTCCTGCAAATAAGACCATGATTAGCAGGAGAGAGATGCTATTGGTCTGTGTACAAAACAGTCATTAAAAATATTAGATACATGCCCAAATGGAGAATGAATGTTCACCAACAGGTGTTATTCTACAATATTGCATGGGGGAAAAAAAAGAAAAAATCCTTCACTTTGTTCCAGCAAATTAAGCTTCTGAGAACAGGCTCCTTTTATGCTAGCTAAACAGGGCTTTGCTGTTTAGTGAGTATAAAATAATAAAATGTAGATAAACAAAAAAGTAATGGTAGGAGTGTGTGTGTGTGTGTGTGTGTGTGTGTGTGTGTGTGTGTGTGTGTGTGTGTGTGTATGTGTCTAATGCAGACAGAGAGAGAGACAAATGCAATGACTGAGTCAGCAAGAAAGAGACAGAGCGAGCAAGAGATATAATATATATCTCTCAGCTTCCATGATTAAAAATTCTCAGTATCTGTCATTAGATCTGTCATTGCTCATCCCTTGAAAAAACTAAAACAAAACATCTTTACAACTAAGTCCTACTTCCTTCCAGTCTCCCTACTATTATCAGGACACATACATCCTAACCCTGGACCAATCACAGCTTCTCTCTGCAGCAATTCTACCCCTCCTAATCATCATATCCCTACCCAGCCTAGAAAACACATCTCCTTCTACTCAATGAATATTAGAAGTATACACAATAAAACTAGTGGATTCCATGCCTGGGGTGATAACCGTACCCCAGATATGATCACTCTTACAGAAACTTGGCTGAAACCCCCTATTCCAGATAGGGACATTGTTCTCCCTGGCTACAATATACTTTGCCTAGATCGCCCAAAAAAAGAAAGGGAGTGGTGTAGCCATTATTTATTTTAACCATCTAACTCTCACTTGTCTTAATGAACCAATCCCGTCTTTCCCTCCTGCAGAAATCCTGGCAGCTAACTTTAAAGTTAATAGTTTCTCTACTATCGCTGTAGTAGCCATCTATATTCCCCCAGGTGATAATATTCCCCTTCTTGAAAACTTTCTCTCATCTCACTGAACACTATTTAAATGAAACTATTCTCATTGGTGATGTAAATATAAATTGGCTAGCTCTAAATGACCACAACTCTTCCTCTTGTATTAATTTACATGGCTTTACACAACTAATATCTGCACCTACGCACTACAATAACTCACAAATCTCTAGTACTCTACTAGACTGGATACTAGTATCTGACTCGACTATATATCATAATCCCGAAACATACCAGGCTCCCTTAGTGCTCACTTTCCAATAAAAGATACAAGATTCACCCCAACTTTACCAGACTTTGTAGATATATAACCTGTCGAAAACAATCCACCTTCTCTCCTGACACCTTTAATGCCCTTCTTTCAAGAATTAACTGGAGTCACCTTAATGAATTGTCTCTGGATGAAGCAGTCCAATCATTTAACTCTTATCTTTCTCAATATAGTAAACTCTCTAGCACCCCTTCGTACTGTTAGAATAAAATCTAAAGTATCCTCATGGCTCTCTAATGCAACCCGTACCCTAATGAGAAACAGGGACAGGCTGGCTCTCTAATGCAACCCGTACCATAATGAGAAACAGGGACAGGCTGGCTCTCTAATGCAACCTGTACCCTAATGAGAAACAGGGAAAGGCTGGCTCTCTAATGCAACCCGTACCCTAATGAGAAACAAGGACAGGCTGGCTCTCTAATGCAACCTGTACCCTAATGAGAAACAAGGACAGGCTGGCTCTCTAATGCAACCCGTACCCTAATGAGAAACAGGGACAGGCTGGCTCTCTAATGCAACCCGTACCCTAATGAGAAACAAGGACAGGCTGGCTCTCTAATGCAACCTGTACCCTAATGAGAAACAAGGACAGGCTGGCTCTCTAATGCAACCTGTACCCTAATGAGAAACAAGGACAGGCTGGCTCTCTAATGCAACCCATACCCTAATGAGAAACAGGGACAGGCTGGCTCTCTAATGCAACCTGTACCCTAATGAGAAACAAGGACAGGCTGGCTCTCTAATGCAACCTGTACCCTAATGAGAAACAAGGACAGGCTGGCTCTCTAATGCAACCTGTACCCTAATGAGAAACAGGGACAGGCTGGCTCTCTAATGCAACCCGTACCCTAATGAGAAACAGGGACAGGCTGGCTCTCTAATGCAACCTGTACCCTAATGAGAAACAAGGACAGGCTGGCTCTCTAATGCAACCCGTACCCTAATGAGAAACAGGGAAAGGCTGGCTCTCTAATGCAACCTGTACCCTAATGAGAAACAGGCACAGGCTGGCTCTCTAATGCAACCCGTACCCTAATGAGAAACAAGGACAGGCTGGCTCTCTAATGCAACCTGTACCCTAATGAGAAACAGGGAAAGGCTGGCTCTCTAATGCAACCTGTACCCTAATGAGAAACAGGGACAGGCTGGCTCTCTAATGCAACCCGTACCCTAATGAGAAACAGGGAAAGGCTGGCTCTCTAATGCAACCTGTACCCTAATGAGAAACAAGGACAGGCTGGCTCTCTAATGCAACCTGTACCCTAATGAGAAACAAGGACAGGCTGGCTCTCTAATGCAACCCGTACCCTAATGAGAAACAAGGACAGGCTGGCTCTCTAATGCAACCTGTACCCTAATGAGAAACAAGGACAGGCTGGCTCTCTAATGCAACCCTAATGAGAAACAGGGACAGGCTGGCTCTCTAATGCAACCTGTACCCTAATGAGAAACAAGGACAGGCTGGCTCTCTAATGCAACCTGTACCCTAATGAGAAACAAGGACAGGCTGGCTCTCTAATGCAACCTGTACCCTAATGAGAAACAGGGACAGGCTGGCTCTCCAACCTGTACCCTAATGAGAAACAGGGACAGGCTGGCTCTCTAATGCAACCTGTACCCTAATGAGAAACAAGGACAGGCTGGCTCTCTAATGCAACCTGTACCCTAATGAGAAACAAGGACAGGCTGGCTCTCTAATGCAACCTGTACCCTAATGAGAAACAAGGACAGGCTGGCTCTCTAATGCAACCTGTACCCTAATGAGAAACAAGGACAGGCTGGCTCTCTAATGCAACCTGTACCCTAATGAGAAACAAGGACAGGCTGGCTCTCTAATGCAACCTGTACCCTAATGAGAAACAAGGACAGGCTGGCTCTCTAATGCAACCTGTACCCTAATGAGAAACAAGGACAGGCTGGCTCTCTAATGCAACCTGTACCCTAATGAGAAACAGGGACAGGCTGGCTCTCTAATGCAACCTGTACCCTAATGAGAAACAAGGACAGGCTGGCTCTCTAATAACAACTGTACCCTAATGAGAAACAAGGACAGGCTGGCTCTCTAATGCAACCTGTACCCTAATGAGAAACAAGGACAGGCTGGCTCTCTAATGCAACCTGTACCCAAATGAGAAACAAGGACAGGCTGGCTCTCTAATTCAACCTGCACCCTAATGAGAAACAAGGACAGGCTGGCTCTCTAATGCAACCCCTAATGAGAAACAAGGACAGGCTGGCTCTCTAATGCAACCCATACCCTAATGAGAAACAGGGACAGGCTGGCTCTCTAATGCAACCCATACCCTAATGAGAAACATGGACAGGCTGGCTCTCTAATGCAACCCGTGCCCTGAAACAAGGACAGGCTGGCTCTCTAATGCAACCTGTACCCTAATGAGAAACAAGGACAGGCTGGCTCTCTAATACAACCTGTACCCTAATGAGAAACAAGGACAGGCTGGCTCTCTAATGCAACCTGTACCCTAATGAGAAACAAGGACAGGCTGGCTCTCTAATGCAACCTGTACCCTAATGAGAAACAAGGACAGGCTGGCTCTCTAATGCAACCTGCACCCTAATGAGAAACAAGGACAGGCTGGCTCTCTAATGCAACCCGTACACTAATGAGAAACAGGGACAGGCTGTGGAAAACCTGGATGAGATCTAAACTTCCCTCTGACTGGCAAAAGTACAAAGAAGTAAGAAACTTGACTAAAAACACTTTACCAAATATAAAAAACAATTTTACTTCAACCATCCTACAGCATTAAAATCCAATCCTAAAAGATTTTGGAACTCAATCAACCAAATTTTGCATCCTGGAAATCCCTCCAGTCTCAGTCTCTACACAAATAGCACAGCCGAAGACATTGCCACTATCTTTAATACCTTCTTTATTGACAGTGTAATAAAGATGATTAATACATCACGCCATCACCCCCCACCCCCCCGCTAAGGATCCAGATCACTCTGTCCTACCTTCTGGCTCAAACCCCTCTACACCCTTTCCTTTCAACCTTTATCTACCAATTATATCAAATCTCTACTCTCCAAACTAAAACCTCGCTCTACTTCTGCTGATAACATTCCTTCCTACTTCCTCCAGCTAGCAGCCAATACCATTGCTTTTCCTGTATCTATCTTGATTATCCATTCCATCTCTGAGTCTAATGTTCCATGGAAGGAATTCTATACTTTACCTATCCACAAAGGTGGAAATTCCCAAGAAATCCCTAATTTTAGACCCATAGCCATTCTGTCACCCCTCTCTAAGCTACTTGAAAAATGTATACATAAGCAAACTCTGCAATATCTATTACAGGAAAACCTACTCACTCCCACTCAGCATGGATTCCATCCAAAACACAGTACTAGTACGGCCCTAATCTCCTTTACCAATACTATTTCCTTGGCCCGTGATAACAAACAGCTTGTCGCCTGTTTATTTCTAGACCTTTCTAAAGCCTTTGATACTGTCTCTCACACTCTTCTTACTAAATTGACTAATCTTAACTTCTCCCCTGCTACCGTCATTTGGTTTTCCAACTATCTCTCTGATTGATTACAATCAGTGAAATGGCTGTCTGCACTGTCCCCTTCCCTCCCCATAAAAATGGGCATTCCCCAAGGATCCATATTGGGTCCACTGCTATTTAATATCTTCACCAATCTACTGTACACCTCTTGCCCACAGTCATCTCTTGTTCAATATGCAGATGACTCTACTGTGATTACTATCTCTGACTCTCCTCTGGTCTCATTACTACTACTCAAGCTGCCTTCACATCAGTAGAAAACTGGCTCACCAACAACCAGCTAATCCTAAATCCCAAAAAAACTAAACTCTTAGTCCTTCTCCCAAAATCTCTTACCCGTCTTAAATCTGCTTTTACTATACTGTCTCTCAACAGCACTCCGATAGTACCTGAATCTAGCTCCAAACTCTTAGGTGTCACTATAGATGATCAACTTAAATTGGACTTGCACATTAACTGCATCAGAACTCTTAGATGTCACTATAGATGATCAACTTAAATTGGACTTGCACATTAACTGCATCAGGAAGACCCACCAGAAACTTGGGCTCCTATACAGAAATAAAAAGTTTCTCACTTCCAAAGCTAAAGTAACCCTATCGCATACCTATCTCCTACCCAGTCTACTATATGGTTCTCAAATACTCACAAACCTTAATGCCACACTCCTTGCTAAACTTCACTCAACCTATAATAAACTAGCCAGATTCTCTGCTCAACATACTTATAAAATGCATCACTCTGTCTCTCTTAAACAATTAAACTGGCTGGACTACCCAACCTGCTTCTGCTCTCTCAGCTTCAGATTTTATACTCTGTAATACATCAACCTCTCTGTTGCCCTAACCTATCCTCCCTTATATCCTACTATTCCCCAAATAGATCACTCCGCAGCTCTGACCAAGACTTACTACTTAACTATAAACCCAGGACAAGAATGGGAAGCAGCCTATATAACTACCATCCTACCATTGCATGGAATAGGCTTCCACTTCAAATTAGATTATTAAATCAAGCTAAACAATTCAAAGCTGCTGCCAAGGAACACTTAAAAACACTCTGGTCCTGCCACTGTACTCACCCACAATAAACTGTTCCCCCCACCCTGCTCACTATTTGAACATCTGTCCTTACTTTTAACATCTACTCTCTAACTGTTCTCAACACTTCCATTCCTCCTGGGCTGACTACCTTTATCCTTCTAACTCTGACTTTCTATTTCTACCCACATACCTCCTTTAAATCATCTTCTGAAAGTAACCTATGTATGCATTGAAGACATACTTAAGGCTGTAAGAATGACTTTTTCTCACAATGACTGCATTGCTAATTTACTTGCAAACTATTGATAACTATGTAATGTTGTAAATACCAGCTAAAATGTCTCTGTCATCCCATTTTAATTATTAGCCCTCTGTAATTACTTTACTGTATTATATTATGAAGGTTTTTTTACTGCATTGTAAAATGTTCTCTGGAGCTTTTTTCCGCAGGTCTCTGCTGAAAAAGGCCTATTTGCAGCTCAGCTGGACTACTCCCAGTCAACAAATGTAAAATAAATAAATAAATTAAGTGCTTTCATGTTATAGGAAAGACCTACTAAATGTCACACAGAAAGAAACATTAGCAATATATATGTTTGCTTTATGTCATGCAAGTACTACCTGAACTAACATGTACAAACTCAAATATGCAAATACTGAATAGAATGTTATATCATGTATGTGTTTTGTCTACTCCAGTTCTTATTATGATTGTCATTTGTTGTTTGTATATATGTAAATACTAATAGGAATGTTTTTATCATGTATGTGCCATGGATATCCAATTCTTATCATGACGTTTACATTTGTACTTAGTGTACTCTTATTTACCGTTATATGGAGATTTTCTCCCCAGGCATTCACTGACAATTGGTTCAGCTGTCCAGTGGAACTATCCTAGTCAACAAATGTAAAACAAAACAAAATAAAAATAAAATAAAGAAAGAAAGCCAGTAATATGAGAATACAGACATACAATCATGGACACATTTTTAACATAACCATCATTTTCCATCAACATGCATTTTCTGCACAATTCCAAGTATGAATCTATAACATATGGCTTTGTTGAAATAAAAAATGAAAAACGTTGAAAGCAAAGAACACAATTACAGATGGTTGAGAGTATGAGGCAAGGGGGGGGGGGGTGATTCCAGAGCCTTACAGTGTATGATTTTTTTCTTCATTTGATCACAATGAAACATCTAGCGTGCACTCAGTCAATAAAGTAGCTGTGATTTGCATGTCTGTGTTTGTGTGTGTGTGTGTGTGTGTGTGTGTGTGTGTGTGTGTGTGTCAGTTTGTGTATATCTGTGTTTTTATGTACATGTGCAAGTCTTTCTGTGTCTCAGTATGTGGGTGTCTGGGTAAGTGTGTTTTTCTGAGTATATGTGTAAGTCTGTCTGTGCCTGTGTGTGTGTGTGTGCACATGCACCATTGAGTATCTGTCTGTGGAATTTAAATACTTACATAACTTGTATTTTGAATATGAAATACTTCCTCTAACAATAATTAGATGTGCTACAACAAGTGTGGAACATTACACAGAAGAAATATTTTGCACCAAAAATATAAAAAAAAAGTTATGAGCTAAGGTGGAGGGCCTCTGAACAGCCCTGGATGGTCTGTTATTTGTCCTGATAACGCCTGTGCAATCAGGCATTAATGCTTGTTTACACTTGCCTTTCTCATGTGGGTTGGTATATACAAACCTTTCAGAGAAAGGTCCTATCCATTAATATTGCAGTATATGAAAATAGGCACCGGTAAAGAATTTTGTATTGAATTCACACAGTCTCATAGGTTCATAGGTCAGAACTAGGCGAGCTGCCATCGCAGGCCATTTTAAGCCTAGCCATTTTCCACTTTTGTGCTCAAAATAACCTACCCCATCTCCTGTGGCTGATAATTATCTAGTACCCCTAAAGAGAATAACTGGGATCATACAGTAGAAAATTTGAGGGGATCTACACATGGGGTAAAGCATTTAAGGGCTGACTTCCATTATTAGTAGTGTAAAGGGCAGTCCTGGAGTAAATTTTCTGTTTCCCATCCATAGCTCAGTGTTGCACTTCAAAATGGGTAGGGATGAAGTTTATTTAATGTGGACAGGGAGTCTGTTCTATAGCAGAAGTATCCTTTGTGAAATATACTTATCCCTTTAAACTATTGTGTTGATGTTGCAGAAGTGGTTTAGATCCCTGGGCTGAGTATTTCTGCTATTTAACTTGCTGATGTGCAGTAAATGCATCGGTAATGGATCAGAGGATACCTTGTATGCCAGACACAGATCATATCTTTCAGTCTGTAGGATACAGAGTATAGTGACAGGCTTCGAATCATGCTGTTGCTGTTTTTAAGAAAGCTCAAGCTATTCTGTGACATCCCGGGAGATTCTGTTTACTTTTGTGTTGGAGAACCACTATAAAATATTACTATTTTGTTCCCAAATAAGATACCTGAATGCAGGAAATGCTGAAAGGGAGCTAAGTATTCCAGAAATGCACTGAAATGTAAATTTTTTGAAAGGATGCTGAAACTGTCTTGCAAGTTCTCTGGGGAGATAATCTTAAAAAAACAAAAAGCTGCTAGTTAAAATTAGGGTCCCTTAGTATCAAAAAGGAAGATAAAACATTGACATTTCCATTAACAGTTTGAGCTAAATGTGTCACAAGTAACTGAAGACCCATAGCTTTATCAGCTGCTGTTAAGAGCACTGCACCAAAAGAAGGAGATCAAAGAGATAGTTTAAATAGGATGAGGAGCCCTAAGAATGAGATTGAATTAAAAGAAGAGGAACATGTTACAACTTGTGCAATGTCTGGAAGACATACATCTTAGTTATGGAGCAGAGACCCCACACTGTTAATAAAACTAGGCTAAATGGAGTGAGCTCCTAGTCTGTAGATATAACTATACTAATTGCGCAGAGTGCTTGCACCGTAGAGTTAGCTATATTAACTGGGGCAAGGCCCAGCATGGGAGCTATAACTATATTAATTGGAACTAGGCCCTGCACTGTAAATAACATTATCACAAAAAATAAGAACATTTCTAATTATAAATTTTAAACAATAATTTATTTGCATCTTATGCAATGGTGGGTAATACATACATTTTCTTTGTAACATTGGGGGTTTCAAGTGAAATACTTAGTAGACAGATTTCTGGATAATTAACTAGTTAGTATTGAGCTTTTTATGGGTGGTTTAATTCATATGACTCAGATTTTTTTTATTTAAAGATGAGATGGTATTGTTTTTACCTGTTAGGACAAAAGCACTTAGGTATGTGGAATAATACATTTATGTTAAACGAACAGGCTTCTTACTGATTCCTGAGCTTTGGCACCATGAATTTGTTGGCAGCACAAGCTTTTTGTTTTAATTATACTAACTGGGCAAGGCATTGCATTGTAGATATAACTAAACTAACCAGAGCAAGGCCCTGCACTGTGGATATAACTATACTAACTGTGGTAAGGCCCAGCAATGTAAATATAACTAAACAAACCAGGGCAAGGCCCGGCACTGTAGATATAACTCTACTAACCAGGGCGAGGCCCTGCACTGTAAATGTAACTAAACTAAATGCAGCAAGGCTCAGCACTGTAAATATAACTAAACTAACCAGGGAGAGGCGCCACACTGTATAACAATACTAATTGGGGGGAGGCCCCAGGAATGTAGAGACAACTGTCCTGATTGGAACAAAAGCTAGCACTGTAGATATAACTATACTAATTGGGACAAGGCTCCAGAGCTGTAGATATAACTATACTAACCAGGGTGAGGCCCCACATTCTACATGTAACTATCCTAACTGCGGCAAGGCCCAGCACTTGTAGATATAACTAAACTAACCTCAGCGAGGCCCTGCACTGTAGCGATAACTATACTAATTGGGGGGAGGCCTGAGGAATATAGAGACAACTATACTAACTGGAACAAGGCCTAGCACTGTAGATATAACTGTATTAATTGGGGCGAGACCCCAGCACTGTAGATATAACTATACTAATTGGGGTGAGGCCCCAGTGGTGTAGATATAACTATCCTAATTGGGGTGAGGTCCCATCACTGTAGATATAACTATACTAATTAGGGCAAGGCCCAGCATTGTAACTATAACTATACTAATTGGGGCAAGGCCCAGCATTGTAACTACAACTGTACTAATTGGGGCAAGGCCCAGCATTGTAACTATAACTATACTAATTGGGGCAAGGCCTAGCATTGTAACTAACTATACTAATTAGGCCAAGACCCAGCACTGTAGACATAGCTATATTAATTGGGGCGAGATCCTGCACTCTAGTTATAACTATGCTAATTAGGGCGAGGCCCCAAAGTTGTAGATATACCTATGTTAATTGGGGTGAGGCCCCAGTGCTGTAGATATAACTATCCTAATTGGGGTGAGGTCCCAGAACTGTAGAAATAACTATACTAAGTGGGGCAGAGCCCTGCACTGTAGTTATAAATATACTAATTGAGACGTGGCCCCAGCACTGTAGACATAACTATGTTAATTGGGGAGGGATCATGCACTGCAGTTATAACTATACTAACTGGGCGAGGGCCCAGCATTGTAATTATAACTATATTATTAGGGCTGAGACCAGCACTGTAGCCATAACTATTAATTGGAGAGGGGCCTGCACTGTAGTTATAGCTATGCTAACTGGGGTAAGGCCCAACACTGTAGGTATGACTATAGTAATCGGGGCAAGGCCCAGTACTGTGGATATAACTATACTTATTCAGGAGAAGCCCCACACTATAGCTATAACTATACTAATTGGGGCAAGGTCCCACACTGTAGCTATAACTCTACTAATTGGTTGAGACCCAACACTGTAGATATAACTATAGTAATTGATGTAGAGGCTCAGCGCTATAGATATAACTATAGTAACTGGGGTGAGGCCCAGCACTATAGATATAACTGTAGCAATTGGGGAGAGGCCCAGCACTATAGATATAACTGTAGTAACTGGGGAGAGGCCCAGCACTATAGATGTAACTACAGTAACTGGAGAGAGGCCCAGCACAATAGATTTAGCTATAGTAATTGGGGCAAGGCCCAATACTGTAGATATAAACTACAGTAATTGGGAAGAGGTCCCACACTCTAAAAATAACTCCAGTAATTGGGAAAACCAAGTACTGTTACTATAACTATGCTAACTGGGGTGAGGCCCTGCACGTTAGATATAACTATATTAAATGGTGTGAGGCCTAGCACTGTAGAAGTAATTATACTTGGTAGTGCAAGCCCCACACTATAGAGATAACTGTACTAATTGGGTCAAGGCCCAGCATTTAGATATAACTAGACTAATTTGGGCAAGGCCCTGCACTGTTGGATATAACTATACTAATTGAGTTGAGGATCCCCACTGTTGTTATATCTATACTAACTAGGGCAAGGCCCAGCACTAAACATATAACTATAGTAACTGGGATGAGGTCCCACAATGTAGATATAACTGTACTTACTGGGGTCAAGCCCAGCATTCCAGATATAACTGTACCAGCTGGGGTGAGACCCCAGCACTGTAAATATAACTATACTAAATGGGGTGAGGCCCCCACACTGTAGATATAACTGTACAAACTGGAGCGAGTCCTAGCACTTTGATATAACTGTACTAACTGGGGCAAGGCCCAGCATTTAGATATAAATATACTAATTTGGGCAGGGCCCTGCACTGTGCATATTACTATACTAATTGGATAGAGGATCCCCACTGTAGTTATATCTATACTAACTAGAGCAAGATCCAGTACTAAACATATAGCTATAGTAAAAGGGATGAGGTCCCACAATGCAGATATAACTGTACTTACTGGGGTCAAGCCCAGCATTCCAGATATAACTGTACTAGCTGGGGTGAAGCCCCAGCACTGTAAATATAACTATACTAAATGGGGTGAGGCCCCACACTGTAGATATAACTGTACAAACTGTTGTGAGTCCTAGCACTTTGATATAACTGTACTAATTGGGGCAAGGCCCAGCATTTAGATATAACTAGACTAATTTGGGCAAGGCCCTGCACTGTTCATATAACTATACTAATTGGGGTGAGGCCCCAGCACTGTGGCTATAACATTACTAAATGTGTCAAGGCCCAGCATTGTAGATATAACAATATTAACTGAATACTGGGTGAGGATGCACACTGTAGCTATGACTGCACTAACTGGGTCAAGGCCCAGCACTTAGATATAACTAGATCAAAATGGTTAAGGCCCAGCACTGTAGATATATCTATAGTAATTGGGATGAGGCCAGCAATGTATTGATAACTATACTAACTGGGGTGAAGCCCAGCACTGTAGAAGTAACTATACTTATTGGGGCGGGGGTCAGCACCATAAATATAACTGTAGTAACTGGTGCCTTATCCCAGCACTGTAGCTATAACTGTAGTAAATGGGGTCTTATCCCAGCATCGCAGATATAACTATACTAACTGGGGCCTTATCCCAGCACTGCAGATATAACTATATTAACTGGTGCCTTTTCCCAGCACTGTAGATATAACTGTAGTAAATGGGGCCTTATCCCAGCAGTGTAGATATAACTGTAGTAAATGGGGCCTTATCCCAACACCGCAGATATAACTATACTAACTGGTGCCTTTTCCCAGCACTGTAGATATAACTGTAGTAAATGAGGCCTTATCCCAGCACTGTAGATATAACTGTAGTAACTGGTGGCTTATCCCAGCAGTGTAGATATAACTGTAGTAACTGGTGCCTTATCCCAGCACTGCAGATATAACTATACTAACCGGTGCCTTATCCCAGCACTGTAGATATAACTGTAGTAAATGGGGCCTTATCCCAGCAGTGTAGATATAACTGTAGTAAATGCGGCCTTATCCCAGCACCACAGATATAACTACTAAATGGGGTCTTATCCCAGCACTGCAAATAGAACTATACTAACTGGTGCCTTAACACAGCACTGTAGATATAACTGTAGTAACTGGTGCCTTATCCCAGCAGTGTAGATATAACTGTAGTAACTGGGGCCTTATCCCAGCACTGTAGATATAACTGTAGTAACTGGTGCCTTATCCCAGCAGTGTAGATATAACTGTAGTAACTGGGGCCTTATCCCAGCACTGTAGATATAACTGTAGTAACTGGTGCCTTATCCCAGCAGTGTAGATATAACTGTAGTAATTGGTGCCTTATCCCAGCACTGCAGATATAACTATACTAACTGGGGCCTTATCCCAGCACTGTAGATAAAACTATACTAACTGGGGCCTTATCCCAGCACTGTAGATATAACTGTAGTAAATGTGGCCTTATCCCAGCACTGTAGATATAACTGTAGTAACTGGGGTCTTATCCCAGCACTGCAGATATAACTATACTAACTGGTGCCTTATCCCAGCACTGTAGATATAACTGTAGTAACTGGTGCCTTATCCCAGCACTGTAGATATAATTGTAGTAACTGGGGCATTTTCCCAGCACTGTAGATATAACACTGTACTAACTGGTGCCTTATCCCAGTGTTGTAGATATAACTGTAGTAACTGGGGCCTTATCCCAGCATTGTAGATATAACTGTAGTAAATGGGGCCTTATCCCAGCACTGCAGATATAACTATACTAACCAGTGCCTTATCCCAGCACTGTAGTTATAACTGTAGTAACTGGGGCCTTATCCCAGCACTGTAGATATAACTATACTAACTGGGGCCTTATCCCAGCACTGTAGATATAACTGTAGTAACTGGGGTCTTATCCCAGCACTGTAGATATAACTGTAGTAAATGGGGCCTTATCCCAGCACTGCAGACATAACTATACTAACCGGTGCCTTATCCCAGCACTGTAGTTATAACTGTAGTAACTGGGGCCTTATCCTAGCACTGTAGATATAACTATACTAACTGGTGCCTTATACCCAGCGCTGTAGATATAACTGTAGTAACTGGGGCCTTATCCCAGCACTGTAGATATAACTGTAGTAAATGGGGCCTTATCCCAGCACTGCAGATATAACTATACTAACCGGTGCCTTATCCCAGCACTGTAGTTATAACTGTAGTAACTGGGGCCTTATCCCAGCACTGTCGATATAACTGTAGCAACTGGGGCCTTATCCCAGCACTGTAGATATAACTGTAGTAACTGGGGCCTTATCCCAGCACTGTAGATATAACTGTAGTAAATGGGGCCTTATCCCAGCACTGTAGATATAACTGTAGTAAATGGTGCTTTATCACAGCACTGCAGATATAACTATACTAACTGGGGCCTTATCCCAGCGCTGCAGATATAACTGTACTAACTGGAGTGAAGCTCAGCATTTTAGGTGTAACTATACTATTTGAAGTAAGGCCCAGCATTGTAGATACAGCTATACTAATTGGGGCGTGGACCCACCTGTAGATATAACTATACTAAATGGGGTGAGGACCCACACTATAGATATAACTATACTAACTGGGGTGAGGCTCCACCCTGTAGCTATAGCTTTATAACACCATAAAAACAGTAAATAAGAAACTAGGTTCCCTCTACAGAATCAAACCCTTTCTAACTCCTCTAGCCAGGGTCACCATTGCTCGCACCCACCTTATCTCTAGCCTGCTCCATGCCTCCCCTATCTATACCAAAATATGCAGAAGTAATCTGAGTAAACTGTCATCCTCTTATAACAATACTGCCAGGTTTGCAGCTTGGTCCTCCTATAGAACTCATGACTGTATCAACCTGAATCAACTTGGATGGTTAGAGTTGCCAAATACAAATACTTTTCAATCAACCAATAGTAGCCCATAAGATCCTATATCTACCTCAAAATACACCCATACTTACATCCCTAGTCACCCCCTATAACAATCTCAAAACCTTATGCTCAGCTAATAAACTACTTGTACAAATATCTAAATCCAGCAATACAGCTGGTGACACCCACAGCCTCCCATCAACTAACCTCACTATCCTCAGTTAACCTATTTAAAAGCGAGCTCAAACCCTACCTCAAATCACACTGGCTATGCCCCTGTGATAACCCAGACTAACCACCATACCCTTTTCTAGACTCCCTTGATTCCTAGCCTCTTATGAACATTATCTTGTGTTTACTCGCCGATAATAGTGTGCTTGACCATTCTGAGGATTTTTCCTCATGTAAATTATGTATATACAATTGAATGACTAACCATTTTCATATAAGATCACAACTCTTGTGAGACTGAACACTATAATTGTATCCTTGTACTTTGCTTTTGAATACACTATCTACTTAACACTAGTGTTTTTCTTTTGATATGTTTGTGTGACTTTAGAATCTATAGTATCTCTTAGATATAATTTGCATTATTAATTCAAACTACTGTTGTATCTAGGTTTATTTTACATCAGGTTTTTCCCTATTGGAATACAGAATATAAAATCCGAGATATGTAATATGTTATAAAGCTTTGTAATGTACCAATGTCTATTGTAAATATCATTGTCTTGTCCTATTTTATTGTTGTTTTGGAGCTTTTCACCCTTGGTCTCCACTGAAAATGGACATATATCCATCTGGACTAGCCCGGTCAACAAATGTAAAATAAAATAAAATACTAATTGGGTTGAGGCCAAGCACTTAGATATAACTATACCAGTTGGGGCAAGGCCCAGAACTGTACATATAGCTATATTAATTGGGGTGAGGGCCAGCACTGTAGATATAACAATATTAATTGGGAGAATGCCCTGCACTGTTGTTATAACTATACTAACTGGGGTGATACCCAACACCTAGATATAACTATATAAATGAGGCAAGACCCAGCACTCTAGATATAACTATACTAATT
This sequence comes from Protopterus annectens, assembly GCF_019279795.1. Classification (NCBI taxonomy): domain Eukaryota; kingdom Metazoa; phylum Chordata; order Ceratodontiformes; family Protopteridae; genus Protopterus; species Protopterus annectens. The sequence goes on along the minus strand of NC_056750.1, from coordinate 835,003,425 downwards.
GGGACAAGTCTCAACAATGTAGACATTACTATAGTAATTGGGGAGAGGCCCAGCACTGTAGAGATGACTACATAAATTGAGATGAGGCCCAGTACTGTAGGTATAGCTATATAACTGGGGAGAAGCCCTACACTATAGATGTTAGCTGTACTAATTTGAGTAAAGCTCAGAATTCCAGATATAACTGTACTAATTAGGGTGAGGCCCCAGCACTGAAGATATAACTATACTAACTGTGGTGAGGTCCTGTGCTGTAGCTATAACTATACTAACTGGGGGCGAGGCCCAGCACTTTGATATAACTATACTAATTAGGGTGTGGTACTGCACTGCAGATATAACTATACTAACTGGGGCAAAGCCCAGCATTCTAGATGTAACTGTACTATTTGGGATGAAACCTCACACTGTGGCTATAACTATACTCACAGGGGCCTTGTCCTAGCACTATAGCTATAACTATACTAACTGGAGTGAATCCTAATATTGTAGCTATAACTGTACTATTGGAGCAAAGACCAGCACTGTAGATATAGCTTTACTAACTGTGATGAGGTCCTGTGCTGTAGCTATAACTATACTAATTGGGGCAAGACTCAGCATTTTGATATAACTATACTAATTAGGGCATGGCACCACACTGCAGGTAGAACTATACTAAGTGGGGTAAAGCCCAGCATTCTAGATATACCTGTACTATTGGAGCTAGGCCCAGCACTGTAGATATAGCTACACTAACTGGGGCGAGGACCCACACTGTACATATAGCTGTACTTATTGGGTGAGGCACCATCATTCTAGATATAACTATATTAATTGGTGCAAAACCCTGGACTATATATATAACTATACTTATTAGGGGAGGCCCAGCACTGTAGATGTAACTATACTAATTTTGGAGAGGTCCCACATTGTAGATATAACTATACTAATTGGGGCGAGGCTATGCATTGTAGATGTAACTATACTAAGAGGGATATGGCCAGCACTACAGATATAACTATATTAATTGGGGCGAGGGCCTGCACTGTAGCTATAACTATACTAATTGAGGTGGACCCCAGCACTGTAGATATAACTATACTAACTGGGGTGGGGCCTTGCCCTGTAGATATAACTATACTCATTGGGGCACGGCCCTGCACTACGTATATAACTGTACTAATTGAGGCAAGACCCCAGTACTGCAGATCATCATCATCATCATCTTTCAGCTTTTCCCATTAGAGGTCGCCACAGTGGATCAGCTCTTTCCATTTCTTCCTATCCTCTGCATCTTGCTCTGTCACACCAACCACCTGCATGTCCTCTCTCACCATGTCCATAAACCTTATCTTAGGCCTTCCTCTTTTCCTCTTACCTGGCAGCTCCATCCTTAGCATCTTTTCCTCAATATACCCATCATCCCTCCTCAGCACATGTTCAAACCAACGCAATCTCGTCTTTCTTGCTTTGTCTCCAAACTGTCCAACATGAGCTGACCCTCTAATATACTGATTCCTAATCCTATCCATCCTAGACACACTGAGTGCAAATCTTAACATCTTTAACTCTGCCACATCCAGCTCTGACTTCTGCCTTTTTGTCAATGCCACTGTCTCCAGCCCATATAAGATAGCTGGTCTCACTACTGTCTTGTAGACCTTCATTTTCACTCTTACTGGTACCCGTCTGTCACAAATCACTCCTGACACTCTTCTCCACCCATTCCACCCTGCCTTTACTCTCTTCTTCACCTCTCTTCCACATTCACCATTACTCTGAACTGTTGATCCCAAGTACTTAAACTCGTCCACCTTTACCAACTCTACTCCCTGCATCCTCACCATTCCTCTACCCTCCCTCTCATTTACACACATATATTCTGTCTTAGCCCTGCTGACCTTCATTCCTCTGCTCTCTAGAGCATATCTCCACCTCTCCAGAGTCTCCTCAACCTGATTCCTACTCTCACTACAGATCACAATGTCATCTGCAAACATCATAGTCCACGGGGTCTCCTGTCTGATCTCATCTGTCAACCTGTCCATCACTACTGCAAATAGAAAAGGACTCAGAGCTGATCCTTGATGTAATCCCACCTCCACCTTAAATGGATCTGTCATTCCCACTGCAGTCCTTACCACTGTCACACTACCCTCATACATATCCTGTACCACTCTTACATACTTCTCTGCCACTCCCAACTTCCTCATACAATACCACAACTCTTCTCTAGGCACCCTGTCATATGCTTTCTCCAAGTCTACAAAGACACATTGCAACTCCTTCTGACCTTCTCTGTATTTCTCCAATAACACTCTCAGAGCAAACATTGCATCTGTAGTGCTCTTTCCTGGCATGAAACAATACTGCTGATCACTAATCATCACCTCCCTTCTTAACCCAGCTTCGACTACTCTCTCCCATAACTTCAAGCTGTGACTGATCAATTTTATCCCTCTGTAGTTACTGCAGTTCTGCACATCACCTTTATTTTTAAAGATAGGTACCAATACACTTTTTCTCCACTACTCAGGCATCCTCTGACTTTCCAAAATGTCATTAAACAATCTAGTTAAAAATTCCACTGCCATTTCTCCTAAGCACCTCCATGCTTCCATTGGGATGTCATCTGAGCCAACAGCCTTTCCATTCTTCATCCTCTTCATAGCTATCCTTACTTCCTCCTTGCTAATCGGTTTCACTTCCTGATTCACTATCCCCACATCATCCAACCTTCTCTCTCTCATTCTCTTCATTCATCAGCCTCTCAAAATACTCTTTCCATCTACTCAACACACTCTCCTCTCTTGTGAGTACCTTTCCCTCACTATCCTTTATCACCCTTACTTGCTGCACATCTTTCCCAGCTCTGTCCCTCTGTCTAGCCAATCGGTACAGGTCCTTTTCTCCCTCTTTAGTGTCCAATCTCTCATACAACTCTCCATACGCCTTATCCTTAGCTTTTTCCACCTCTTTCTTTGCCATGCGCCTCATCTCCTCATACTCGTCTACTTTCTTCATCTCTTTGCCAATCCCACTTCTTCTTCACCAGCCTCTTCCTCTGTATACTCTCCTGTACTTCCTCATTCCACCACCAGGTCTCCTTGTTCTCCTTCCTCTGTCAAGCACCTTTCTAGCAGTCTCCCTTACTAGTTCTGCTGTAGTTACCCAGCTATTCGGTAACTCTCCACTGCCTCCCAGTGCCTGTCTTAACTCTTCCCTAAACTCCACTTCACAATCACCCTTTGTTAACTTCCACCATTTAATCCTTGGCACTGCTTTCACACTCCTCCTCCTCTTCTTGATCACCAATGTCATCCTACAGACCACCATTCTATGCTGCTTAACTACACTTTCCCCTGCCACCACTTTACAGTCTCCAATCTCCTTCAGACTGGCCCTCCTACATAGGAAAACTATAATAATTAGGACAAAACTTTGCAATATAGATTTAATTGTATTAAATGGGATGAGGTTAGGGGTGAGGCCCAGCATTATAGATATAACTATACTAATTGGGATGAGGCCCTGATACTATAGATATAACTATATTAACTGGAAAAGCTCACCCAGACTCTGCTGCAACTTTCTGTGAGGGAAAGGTTGGTTTGCTTTTGCTTTCTTGTATTTTGTATTACTCTATTGCCTTCTTCTAATTTTTAAGTTGTGATTTGTTTTCTTTACATTGCATTTTACTTGTATTCTGCTTTTTATTCATTATTAAAACTAGGAAAGAGGCCACAGCAGTGTCTCTTGTGAATCACACAGAAAGCTTTCCTACCCTCCCACCCTGGTACTGTTGTGTTCTTAAACTCAGCTTTCTAATTGCCTGACCTTTACTTTAATTTGACCACATATCTCCTTCCCTCTCCCCATTCATTGGCTGTAGTAAGTAAGCACAAAATTTAAATTTTGTGAAATCACTCCCCTTCAGCTATTTAAATTTATTGGCCATCTCACTGTATTCCATAGAACCAGAATACAAACTGCCCAACCCCTTTCAATCTATCTTTCTATTTTAAATTAATGGCTCTCCACTTAGACAGCTAAAGGTTAAGTTACCCCCATCATTTACTGCTTAGTGCACACTCCAGGGCTTAGGATATTAACTATCTTCTTCCATCTTATCTTTAAAATCTGGAACATCTGTAAGACCACCAATTATTGGAGAGCCCACATTCTGCCTCTCAGTAATCATCTTGGGATTACTTCTTCTGTTTTCTCCTCATGAGAGAAGGAGAACAGGGACTTTATTTCCTGAAGAATGATGATCACCGGAAAGCCTAATAACTGCTTCATAGGTGACAGCCTGGAATGTGTGCTTATATCCTGGTCCTGATGAGTGAAGGAGCAGTGTGCATTGATTCCTGACTGTTTCTGGTTGAGCACTGAGTGTCTGTGCTTGACTTTCCTGATTGGTCTAGTTGCTGTTCAAAGTATCTACCAGGAAAATGTTGTAACAAGCCTACACACCCTTGCATAATTTGGAACAAGACCATGGCTCACCAAACACGCTGTTCCCTGCTTTTCTTCTAAGGCTTCATACTAATGTTTTACTTCTGATGAGAGATGCAAAGGAGCATTGTATCCTAGCAGAGTGAATCTGTGGTGAGACCAGCACTAGTAGTAGCCAGGCAGCAACCATTCATGCGACTCCCCTCTTTTCATCATTCTTGACAAGCTAATTCTTTTTTTTCAGTAAGTACTGTTTGATTTGTTTCTAACTTCAGAATATGTCTAAATACTTCATCCTTAAATTTTCAGGGTCTACGTATTAGTTTCCTTTCAAATGTTTGACAGTGACCTCACCTGTATAGACACAGACACCTTGAGTGACAGTTTTCCTGTAAAAGTACAATTTAAATTTCACCAATATCTAGTTGCATACAGGACAACTAGCTTGCAGTGAAAAGCACTGTCCCCAGGGCTGCAAACAGGGTACTTTTGACATTACTTTATATTCTCATTCTAGTTGTCTAATAAGTAAAATGTTTCTGTTGCCATGGATATGAACTTTCCCACTATCTCCTTTGCCAGCTTAATGGATATGGGCATCCTGAGGCAATGGGCCTCGTATTTATTGACAGCCGGTTAATTCTCAAACAAACTGATATGGTATGTGAGAGATGTATTTATAGAATGTCACTGGGAGCAAAGCACTCACATAAAAGTACTTCTAGTGTCAATAAGATTGTCAGTAGTACACACACTGCACCCATGACACACAATTCAAAGCAGACATATAGACCCATATATGCTGAGGCACTTAAATGCAAATATCCTAAATCCCCAAAGACCTCCTAGATGAAGTACTCATAACAAATACCCCCAGCAACCCCAAATTCATTCTTTCAAAACAACACCCACATCAACACATACAGTCACATGTCACAGAGCTTCTACTTCTAAGCCCATAAGGCAAGCCACCACACAATCCAAAATTCCAGTCATTGGAGACTCCATCATGAGTCACATTGATGTCCCTCTCACCAGGCTGAGTAAGGAGAAAGTCATGGTCAGTTGCTTATTAGGGGCTAGCATCCACTACATTACATACTTAGGTCATTGGACCATAAATACCAGTATGACTCAGTCATAGCCCATCTGGGTGTAAATTACCTTGATGTACCTCCCTAAAATAAATGAAGGGAGACATCATGGAGCTCTTAGAATATGTGTCCCAGGCTGGTATGAGCCTAGAATTGAGCAGCATTTTACTTTCTCCAAGAATGATGCCACAATATGAACTAAAGATGAATGACTTTAATAATTGGCTTAGCTTCTGGTGTCATTCTAAGAGGGTGCGATATTTGTCAGCATGATAGGAGATGGTCAACACATCACAGTGCTTTGGCAGGGATGGTCTGCACCGCTCCCCTCTAGGCTTTCAAATATTAGCTAAAACATTGTCTTCCCCCATAGTGCCTTTTTTAGGCAATTACAAACTGAAAGTACTTCCGACATAGCAAAACAAAACCAAGAAAATCTAAAAGTATTACTGCTAAAGGCTATGAGTCTAAATAAAAAACTCCACTCCCTAGAAGGTCTCCTCACCCTAGAGAATGCTGATGTCTGTGTGGTCACTGAGACGCAGAAAGCACACCAACAGTGAAAGGTGCTGACTTTGTGGGAAGATGGGCAAAATTCTTGGCTAGGCTTATAAGGGCCTCCGGGCCAGTAGCCTAGTATCATCCTAGTATTATCCTAGTTATAATGCCTTCCAAACATTTAGGCCAGTGACTGCACAGACAGAGACTAAAGGTGGAGGTGTGTCAATTTACATAAAAAAACAAATATACCTCAAGTTTGGTCAAATAGAAAATTGCACTTGAGCTGCTCCGTGTTCAAATTGCCATAGGCAAAATCCAATAACATTTCTTTGCAAGTTATAAGTCCCACTCTATGGCCCAGAAAACCCATACTATGTACTTAAACTTATTAGAAACACTAACCATCCAACCCAATAACATATTCATGGGTGACTTTAATTACTCAACTATTAACTGTGAATCCTATATGACAACAAATGTACAGGCACAGAGACACCTGGATCTTGTAAACACAAACTCCCTGGACTAGATTGTCAATGCACCAACTAGGGGTGCAATGATAATGGATTTGCCCCATCACTAATATGGGAGAGTACTGCACACCACCTAGTGTAATGTCTTTTCTGATAAGGTCAGACCACAGAATGGTCTCCTTTGAAGTAAAAATAAAACCTAGACCCCCAGATAAACGTGAAATATTCAGGAACTATTCTAATGCTACCTTCCTGCTATTAAGTGATAACCTGGCAAAATATGAACCCCCACAAACTCTGAGAACACAGCTGCCTATGTAGTACTGTTCACAGAAATACTATATAAGCATTTTAATAGCTGCATAGAGGCAGAGGTACCCACCAGGAAGAAGTACAGAATTAACTCAAAAAAACAAATCACCCTGGTGGAATCAAAAAATCAATATGGTGTATAACAGAAGGAAGAAAATTATGGCAAAAATTAGGAGATGTATCACTCGGCAGGATAAAAGCACTCTCATCAAACTAATCAAACAACTCAGAGGACAGATAAAGTCTACCAGGTACAAGCATGCAGAATCTGAAGGTAATGCTACTCAATGCTAGAAGTCTAAACCTCAAAATGCACTCTCTCGAGGCACTCCTAAAAATGGAGAACATCGATATCTGTGCAGTAACTGAGACCTGGTTCAAGGCTCCAGAGATCACCCCTGCAATACCAGGCTACAACTCTTACCACACTTTTCGGCCACCAAACCAGGACCGAAACACTAAAGGTGGAGGAGTGTCAATATTCACCAAGGATATTCACACCACCAGGCTAGTTGGCCAACACAATGTGTCTGAAATTCTCCAAGTGCAACTAACACTAGGTAAGACTGCAATCCAAATTGTAGCTTGCTACAGATCCCCACCATACCCCAAGATTCTCACTACACCTTTCTAAACATACTGGAAAATATTAAGATAGAACCAAACACCCTAATACTGGGTGATTTTAACTATCCTGCCATTAACTGGGAAAACTACTCATGTCCCAACACCTTTATGCAACGGTTCTTGGAATTCATAAATTCCAACGCCCTGGATCAACTAATCCATAGTCCCACCAGGGGCTCCAATATCCTAGACCTGGTCATTACCAACATGGGAAATCAATGCTTCATACCTATGGTCACCCCCTCATTAGTCAGGTCTGACCATAAGCTAATCACCCTTAACATCCACATCCCACCCCCACCCCCCAGTAAAGAAACCACCATAAAAAACTTCTCCAAAGCCAACTTCATGCTACTCAAGTCAGAAGTGACAAACTTCATGACACCCATGCAAATGGGAACTGAAATTTCAACTGCTGAATCCTACACTAAGGCACTGTACGAGCACATCCACTCATGCATGAATTGTGCCATCCCAAATAGAACCAAAATGCTCTCATCCAAAAAAAGGAAGCCAATCTGGTGGTCCCCTGCCATAAACAAACTTTACAACAAAAGGAAGAAACTTTTGCAGAAAAGAGGAAAATCCCAGGATGCAAAAAACTCCCTTACTAGCCTCAGTAAGAAACTGAGATGCCTCATAAAATCCTCCAAAGCTAGTTACGAAAATAAAATTGCCAAAGATTCCAAAGACAACCACAAAGCATTCTATAACTATGTCAAGAATCTAAATGGCAATGCTCAGATCTGCTCTGAGCTAAAACAGAATGGCATTAAATATACTGATCCGAAGGATATTGCCAATATCCTGGCAGATCGATTCAGTGCCAATTTCACCCCCTCTCACCCCTAAATGGCCCATCTCAATACCGGAAGATTGCCAAATTCCAGTAATAACGCCACACAGGTACAAAACGCACTCTCTAAAGCCAAGAATACAGCATCCATGGGACCAGATGACATCCCGGCTGTGTACTACATGAACTACAATATGAACTGGCACCTCACCTAAGTGTCATGTTTAATCATAGCCTCACCTCAGGTTTCGTGCCCACTGAGTGGTGCAGAGCTACAGTTATCCCAATCCACAAGGGGATCCACCTTGGATCCCAGAAACTACCGTCCCATCAGTCTGACAAGCCTTATCTGCAAGGCCATGGAGCGTATTATCATGGAACTTATAAACAAAGACATTGGCAACCTTCAAACACTGGACCCCACCCAGTTTGAGTTTGTGAAGGGCCGATCTTGTCTCCTGAACCTGATTGACTTCTTTGAATCAGTCTCCAGAGCCATTGACAAGGGTTAGGTGGTCCACACAGCCTATCTAGACCTTGCCAAGGCCTTTGACACCATCCCCCACTCTGGAATCATAGATAAACTTACTAAGTTGGGCATTAATCCCTATGTTACCCAATGGGTTGCTAAATGGCTTACTGATAGAACCCACACTGTAAAAGTAGCCCGCTCCAAATCCAGCTCCAGACAAGTGACAAGTGGAGTACCTCAGGGTTCAGTCCTGGGGCCGCTCTTGTTTGGCATCTACTTCTCTGAAGTACAGGTCAACACTAAGGGACTCTGGCTAACAAAGTTTGCAGATGACTGCAAACTGGGAGCCATTATTGAATCCCCAAATGATGTGGATACTCTACAAAAGGGCCTTACAGAAACAGATGCTTGGTGCCAGAGCCATGGGCTCAAGCTCAATGCCAAGAAATGTATTGTTATCCCCTTTGGGAAAAAACATGTATCCATGAATTACCATATAGGTGGCAGTACACTAAACACAGAAAGTGTGATAAAAGACTTAGGGACACAGGTGGACAGTGGTCTCACCTTCGATAACCACATTGCCACAACAGTCAGGAAATCCTTCTATGTGGCACACCTCATCATGAAGGGCTTTTCATCCAGAAAAAAGGAAGTCATTGTCCCACTGTACTCATCCCTCATTAGACCCATTATAGAATACAATGCCCCATTTGGTATGTACCTCTCAAGACATCTGCAACAACTGGAAAGGCCTCAGAAATACCTCACTAAAAGAATCACAGGCCTAAACAGATGCCCTACGCTGACCGCCTTAAAAAACTCCAGCTATACTCTGTCGCATATCGTCTACTCAGAGGTGATCTCTGCTTAACATACAAGGCCATGTCAAACCCAGAGATGTTGGACATGCTACACTTAAAGAAATCCCAATCCCTCAGAGCTACACGCTCCAGGGATCTAAACCTTGTCATCACAATAAACAAAACATGCTGGAGGGATAGGTTCCTGACCCAGAGACTCCCCAGACTCTGGGATAGATTGCCCATACATGTCAAGCAGAGTGCCTCTTTGGACCTCTTCAAGAGGAACCTTGACGATTGGATGGGAGAAAGGAAATTCACCCCAGGGATCATGTCAGTCGCCCTGCTAGACAGGGGTCCAGGAAAGTAAATAATGTGGGAAGAAATAGCCAGGGAATTGTTATGGCTAGGCTTGTATAGGCCCTAGGGCTGATAGCCTAGTACCAACCTATGAACCTATGAATCTATGAACCAAAGCCAAATTTGGCCTCCCAGACTAAGGACAACCACAAGGCATTCTTTAGCTATGTCTGCAACTTCAAAAGCAATACACAATTTTATGCAAAGCTTATTGTAAATAAAGCCACCTATACTGAGCCAAAAGATACAGCAAACCTACTGGCTGACAAATTCAGCTTCAAATTTACCCTTTCTCCCCATCAACCTTCCCTCAGCAAATAATATAACTCACTCTTCTATCACTAGGGAGCAGGTCCTTAACACTATCTCTAAGGCCAAGAATACTGCATCAATGGGCCCAGACAATATCTCAGCATGCCTTCTAAATAGCATGAAACATGACCTATCAGACCCTCTGGAATTATTATTTAACTGTAGCCTCCAAACAGGCTTCATGCCTCATTAATGGAGAGCAGCAACAGTCATCCCTCTGCACAAAGGTGGACCGCCTACAGACGCTGGAAACTACAGACCCATAATTATCACTTGTCTTATATGCAAAGCCATGGAAAGAATTATCATGGAAATGATCAATAATGATATAGTAAACCTCCAGACACAGGACCCAGCCCACTTTGGTTTCATGAAGGGCAGGTCATGCCTACTCAACCTGGTGGACTTCTTTCAGAAGGTCACCAAAGCAATGAATGAGTGAAAAATTATTCACACTACCTACCTTGACCTGGCTAAGACATTTGACATGGGTCTATATCACGTTGTCGAACTTTTAAGAGTTCAAACACCATATGGTCAACACCATGTGTTCGAACTTTCAAGGTTCAACAACGTAATAAAAAAAAAAAACACAAAAAACTTACCTGAAGGTTGTTGACCCCCCCAGCACCCCCCATACACCCCCGCTACTTAAATATACCAACTCCGAGATCGCACTACATTGCAGGAAAGGGAAAGCCTCCCTTACGGAGATCTCCATTGAAATGTTTGAACTTTTACAAGTTTGAACATATGCTTATATGACATTTGAACTTGTAAAAGTTCGACAATGTAAATGAGACACTTTGACACAATATCCCACTCAGGCATTGTTGACAAACTCAAGAGGTTAGGTACAAACCTATATGCCACCTGATGGATAGCCAACTGGCTCACAGACAGGTCCCAGGAAGTTAAAATGGGGGAGTCTACCTCTTCAAAGAGGGCAGCCACAAATGAAGTCCCTCAGGGATCAGTTCTTGGACCATTCCTTTTTGGCAATTACTTTTCTGAAGTCAAGGCCAATGTCAATGTTCTCTGGCAGATGAAATTTGCAGATGAGTGCATATTAGGAGTTTTCATTGTATCCCACAATGACACAAGTGTTCTCAAGGAAGGGCTGACAGACAAACAACTGGTGGCAGAGCCATGGAATAAAACTAAATGCCAAGAAATACATAATATTATCCTTTGGGAAGTCATCCACCCTTGGTAACTATCATATTGACACCACACCCCTTAGAATTTACCCAGTAGTCAAGGACTTGGGGGCACACATAGACAGTAATCTAGCCTTTGACCATCACATGTCTGCAGTAGTGAGGAAATCATTCTATGTTGTTCAACTTATAAGCAAAGGTATGACATGCAGGTCCAAGAAAGTCATTGTTCCACTGTATTCGGCATTCATCAGACCTATCATTGAGCACAGTCCTCCCTTCAGTATGTACCTAACGAGACACATCCAACAAATGAAATGTCCACAGAGGTTCCTCACTGAAAAGAATACAGGGTGTAAGTAAAATGTCCTATGCAGACTGCCTCAAGGCCCTATCCCTGTATTCTGTCTCCTACAGGCTGTTGAGGGGAGATCCATGACTGGCATACAGGGCATTGTCAGACCCCACACTGAGGGACCTCCTGCATATGAGAAAAACAAACAGCACCAGAATTATCCACTCTAAAGACTTAAATAGGACTTGCTGGAGAGACAGGTATGTATCCCAGAGACTATCCCGTCTCTGGAACAGGCTCCCTCCCCATGCGAAGAAGAGTTCCTCCCTAACCAAATTAAAATGTACATTTCTTCTGCATATTTTCTAATAACAATAAATGTCTCTTTGAATAGATGCAGAATAAGGATTTCTACTGTAATATAGGTTTTACTTATATAGCAAGGAGCCTTGTGAGATTGGAGTGACCCCATGTGGACTAATTTTTATTATCAAGCCAGATGTCCTCATTACTTTGCTTGTCAAAATTGGGAATTCACTTTCAATTTTAAAGAGGTTACTGATTCGGATCCTGAGGTCCTTATAGTCAGAAAGCAGTGGTAGTTCAACACAACCCAGACTAGTTTTTATCAAAATATTACATTGGTGAAGAACATAATTCAACTTTTATCTTTATTGAAATTTAAACTTGTATTTTTGAACCAACAAAACAAATTATTAAGTCTATTTTAAGATAATCTGAAATTTTTGATATCTAATAAATACTGATAGATAGTAATAATAAAAATCCCTTATTAAAAAAATTAGCCACAATACAGAGTCTTGGATAACACCAGTATCGACATTTGCCCAATCAGAACAGTGATTTAAAATCATAACTGTTTTTCTTCTGTTGCCAAGCCAGACAGCAATTCAAGACAGTCTATGATCACATGGTATGGGATACTATCAGGGGCTTTAGAAATTTCTAAGCAGATTGTGGCACACACACCTAGCACCAGCTCTAATGCTATGCTTATAGGGTAATAAAAGTCAATTGTTTCTGACATAGACATGTTGAGACAAGCCAAACAGTGGACCAATATTACCATCTGACTCTAAGAAAACAAGTGAACAGCTTTCAAAAGTTTTACTTCTTAGTGATGTTAAACTGATTGTCAAAAAGTTTTAATTACATAAATGGCATCACAAATGAAAACAAATAGCTGAAAGGGGATAGATAAAAGATAAAGTTAACTTGGCCATTTTAACATTTTATGGTAAGTTGAACATTTTTGTAGTTTAAGTTTGTGATAAGGGATTGATAGTAACTATTACCTGTGGCTTGATCTCACAGTTTTTTTCTATACAATTCTTAAATAATATACAATGGTTGAACTATTAAATGTGTATAACATTTTTGTGAATTATATTTTGCAAATATTTTCAAATATACGTACCAGTGTTTAGACATTGCTAAACTGTACTGTTTATTTTAACTGTGGAGCTTTTCTCCCCGGGCCTCTGCTGAAAATGGACCTACATCCAGTCGGACACTCACAGTCAACAAATGTAAATAAATAAATAAATAATACACTTTAATGTGGTGTCTAACTTGTTAGAAAAATGACTATGTACTTGTCTTTATTTTTTGGAAAAGCCTTTGATTAACTGCATCTTCACATATGTCTAGCTGTATGTTACCCAGTTCTGGGGACAGAAAGTAATTCAAATGGGAAGTTACTGAGGACTGCAGATTCATCTTTTACAGGTGTATTGGTCACTTTCACTGTTTTGTCTTGTGATCCTAATATATTTAGACTATATCCTTGTATACTGGGTATATCCTGTAGAGTTTTGTATAGGATCCATTCCCCTTTCTGTCTGACCACCCCTGAGAGTATTGCCTTGTATGGAATTACTGAAAAACTACTGTGACTTCACAGTGCATAACTCTGCTACCTTTGTCTTTGATCTTCATAATTTGCATCCCTTCTCTACCAAGAAAAGCTTTGGTATAGGATGTCTTTGAAAACTTAGACGCTTCATTGTCACCAGGAAGTGTAACAGCAAGTTATTCCTAATAAATGTAATTAGTCTGCAGTTAAAAACTCACATCAGACAATAGTTTTCTAAAGACAAATGTTCATTCTTTGGGATGTCTCCCTTTCCCTTAGGTTGTGTATCCTGGGGTATGCCATTTTTCTTATTTTGGGAGAAACAGTATTAATTAGATGATCCTTAAGTAAAATTAATTTGCACTTCATAGGTAAATAGAAAGTCTTATTGGAACTTTTAGCTGATATGTATATATATATATATATATATATATATATATATATATATATATATATATGGGTCTACTTTGAAACATTTAAAACCCATAACATCGAATTTCATAACATCTAACACTTCAAATCACAAATCACAAGAAAATAACATCCCCTCCACATATGACACCAAACTTCCAAACACACTTTTTACTACATTTCTGCAGAGAGGCAGAGCCCCCCTGCACCCCCAACATCCCCCATAAATTAAATATACCAACTCCAAGATCGCACTACAGTGGAAAAAAGTTAATTTCCTAATCCCACTGTATCAAGCCCCTCTGCAGAAACGTAGTAAGAAGTGTGTTTGGTAGTTTGGTGTCATTATATGTAGTTATATGTGGAGGGGATGTTGTTTTCATGTGATTTGTAGTGTTAGATGTTATGAAATTCAGTGTTATGGGTTTTAGATGTTCTGGTCTCAATGTTATAAAATTAAAGGGCAACTTATTAGAGCAGCTAGGATGTGTTCCTTTGATACAACCTTTCAAAGAGAATGTCAATTTTTGAAAAACATGTTTCTTAACCATAGTTATCCTTTGGCACTTATTGATGAGATGATCCAAGAAGTAGGACTAAAACGATCTAATGGAATTTATACACCATTACTTGTTAAAGACAGTTGTAACATCTTTGATAACTCCACTAGTTCTCCCCTTGACGTTCCTACTGTAAACAACATGGACAATGAGAATTGTTTCAATATTTCTTTTTCCAAACAACTCATTACTAGTTTTATTACCACTTTCAATACTAATTCTAACCAGATTAGATATATAGTTTTTAAGAACTGGTATTTTATTAGGAACAATTTACAACTTTCAGAAAAATTAGGACAAAATCCTGTTGTAGTATACAAGAAAGGTAACAATTTAAAAATGCTTCTAGAAAGAAATAAAGAAATTGATTTTAATTCGAGACAAAAAGGGACATTTATTTGTGGCTCTTGCAATTATTGCAAATATCTGAGAACATCAAATTCTTTTATTATTAGAAATAAAAAATATCACATTAATTATAAACTCAACTGTGAAACTAAATCTATTATTTATTTAGCTACATGTGATTGCTGTCCAGCCTTTTACGTAGGGAAAACAGATCGTAAACTACGTGAAAGGCTATATGAACACATCTATGCTGTAAAGAAAAACAAAGGGGACAATGCTTTGGCGAAACATATTTTCAACAACCCTGGTCATAGCTTTCATTTTCTAGCTATAGACCATGTACCATATTCTATCAGAGGAGGTCCTTTTTCACTACTTTTAGAAGCTTGTGAATTAGAATGGCAACTAACATTAGATGCATTCTGTACACCTGGGTTGAATGAAAATTGCAACATTAATTGTATATTAAAATTAAGGAGTATTTTGAGATAAATTGCTACGATTTGTTAATACATTGCCCCCAAATATTTGTAAATAATTGTAAATAATTATAATTATATTTATAATTATAATTATAATTAATGTAAAAATATTTTTATACATAAAACATTTTTTACACAAAATTCTTTAAAAGAATTTTCAAAAGAATGTTCCCTGTTTATACTTGTGACTTTTTTGAGATTTTTGTATATTAATATATTTTTATCATTATGGTATTATCAATTAATACATTCTTTGTAAAGAAGAATATTGTCTTAATATATACAATCTAAAATATACTTGATAACTAAATA
Organism: Protopterus annectens; assembly: GCF_019279795.1. Classification (NCBI taxonomy): domain Eukaryota; kingdom Metazoa; phylum Chordata; order Ceratodontiformes; family Protopteridae; genus Protopterus; species Protopterus annectens. The sequence goes on along the minus strand of NC_056750.1, from coordinate 834,987,791 downwards.
GTAAGACTATATAGCTTACTTATTTATCAATTTATTGATTAACCTGTATATGAATTTTAGAAAATGTGTAGTAGTACTGCTGACATATCACAATATGTGTTTTTGAAGTAGTAACTGATTATTTTTTTAAAAGCATTAATTTATTTAATGTATTTTATTGTATATATATATATATACCTTATAACACAGTATTGACTTGCTTAACGTGTTTTTATATGCATTTCATTGATGCATTAACACATTGTAACTAGTTAACGCATATTATTGCTTGTAACTTCGCAGTGACGTGTTTCAACGTATTCACGTCACCTGCAAGTTTAAATGTTTGGCGTTTTTGATGGTTCTGTTTCTCTGAAGAAGCTAGCGTCGAACAGTAGCGAAAACATATGTTGTTTGTAAAAAAACAATAAACTTGCATTAAGGATACTGTTCTTGCTATTGTTCATCTATTACCGTCTTCTGAGCTACTTTTGGATTTACCTGGCATTTTTTACTACTTATTATAAAATTAGATGTTATGGGATTTAGATGTTTTGAAGGGGACCCATATATATATATATATATATATAAATATATATATATATATATATATATATATATATATATATATATACACACACGTGTGTGTGTGTTAATATAAACTCACAAACTATAATGCTTTCCACTCTTGAAACCAAGAAAAGGTATTGCACCTTAGCTGTCAGCAGGCAAAAAAAAAAGAAAATAGATGGGTTTGGAGTCAAACGTAAACAGGCAAATATCAGGAAAATGATGGATAGACATATGCATTAATCCCAGGTGTGCAACAAAATCTAGAAAATTCAGAACATTTACAAGGAAGTCGATCCATAAATACTTTTACATGCCAGCTAGCCTACAACATATGTTCTCACAAGTGGCTGAAACCTATTGGGGATGTGAAAAAAAGGTAAGATGTGATTGGGAACAATTTTTTGGGAATGTATTCAGTTAAAGAGTTTTAAAATGGACTTTATAAGCCACAATAACTACATTAAATATGGATTTTGTAATGTTGTATAAGCAGCTTATAATATGTCAGTAACCTTTCAAACAACAACTGTCAGCAGTATTTTTTTCATACAGCTGTGATGTTTCATATGAGTCTAAATAATTCTGTCTGATTAACTTGATTGATGAGATATTTAGAGAAATAAGAAAATGATTACAATACAGATAAGTAGCTATAAAAATATATAAAATAAAAGCAATCAATATTTGATGCCTAAAGACATCAGTAGGAGTTGGAGATGTCACTAGGCTGTGATGATTTTTTAAACAAGAAATATGGATATCAGTGGATAAAGTAGTAGGAGGCCATTCACCTTTCACTGAAGAAATTATGTTTCTAGCATATTCCCCACTATCTGTCTCTGAAAAAGTCACGTCACTTGTACTGCATCCTGATGCGAATCCAAAGTGCTCATCGCCCACATTACTTATTACTGCTGTGCATATTCATTTATAATTACCCAGTCTGGCACTTTTGTGCAGTCTGACAGGAGTTTGATGCCACTATCATCATCATCTTCTTTCGGCTGTTCCCGTTAGGGGTCGCCACAGCGGATCATCTGTTTCCGTTTCTTCCTGTCCTCTCCATCTTGCTCTGTCACACCAACCATCTGCATGTCCTCTCTCACCACATCCATAAGCCTTATCTTAGGCCTTCCTCTTTTCCTGTTACCTGGTTGCTTCAACCTTAGCATCTTTTTCCCAATATACTCAGCATCCCTCTTCAGCACATGTCCAAACCAAGGTAATCTTGCCTCTCTGGCTTTGTCTCCAAACCTTCCAACCTGGGCTGACCCTCTAATATACATATTCCTAATCCTGTCCACCCTTGTCACACCCAGTGCAAATCTTAACATCTTTAACTCTGCCACATCCAGCATTAACTCCTGCCTTTTTGTTAATGCCACTGTCTCCAACCCATATAACATAGCTGGTCTCACCACCCTCTTGTAGATCTTCCCTTTCACTCTTACTGGTACTCATCTGTCACAAATCACTGCTGACACTCATCTCCACCCAAGCCATCCTGCCTGTACTCTCTTCTTCACCTCTCTTCCACACTCACCATTACTCTGAACTATTGATCCCAAGTATTTAAACTCATCCACCTTCACCACCTCTACTCCTTGCATCCTCACCATTCCTCTAGCCTTCCTCTCTTTCACACACATATATTCTGTCCTAGTCCTGCTGACCTTCATTCCTCTTCTCGCTAGAGCATATCTCCATCTCTCCAGGGTCTCCTCCACCTGTTCCCTACTCTCACTACAGATCACAATGTCATCTGCAAACATCATAGTCCACGGAGACTCCTGTCTGATCTTGTCTGTCAACCTGTCCATCACCATTGCAAATAAGAAAGGGCTCAGAGCTGATCCTTGATGTAATCCCACCTCCACCTTAAACACATCCATCATTCCCACTGCAAACCTCACCGCTGTCACACTACCCTCATACATATCCTGTACCACTCTTACATACTTTTCTGACACTCCCGACTTCCTCATACAATACCACAACTCCTCTCTAGGCACCCTGTCATATGCTTTCTCTAAGTCTACAAAAACACAATGCAACTCCTTCTGACCTTCTCTGTACTTCTCCATCAACACTCTCAGAGCAAACATCGCATCTGTAGAGCTCTTTCCCAGCATAAAACCATACCGCTGATCACTAATCATCACATTCCTTCTTAACCTAGCTTCCACTACTCTTTCCCATAACTTCATGCTGTAACTGATCAATTTAATCCCTCTGTAGTTACTACAGCTCTACACATCACCCGTATTCTTAAAAATCCATACCAAAACACTTTTTCTGTATTCCTCAGGCATCCTCTCACTTTCCAAGATTTCATTAAACAATCTGGCTAAAAACTCCACTGCCATTTCACCTAAACACCTCCATGCTTCCACAGGTATGTCATCCGGACACCCTGCCTTTCCATTCTTCATCCTCTTCATAGCTATCCTTACTTCCTCCTTGCTAATCCATTGCACTTCATGATTCACTATCCCAACATCATCCAACCTTCTCTCCCTCTGATTCTCTTCATTCATCAACCCCTAAAAGTACTCTTTCCATCTGCTCAACACACTCTCCTTGCTTGTGAGTATGTTTCCCTCATTATCCTTTATCACTCTTATCTGCTGCACATCTTTCCTAGCTCGGTCCCTCTGTCTGGCCAATCGGTACAGGTCCTTTTCTCCCTCCTTAGTGTCCAACATTTCATACAACTCTTCATATGCCTTATCCTTAGCCTTAGCCACCTCTCTATTTGCCATGCACCTCATCTCCTTATACTCCTGTCTACTTTCTTCATCTCTCTGACAATCCCACTTCTTCTTTGTCAACCTCTTTCTCTGTATACTCTCCTGTACTTCCTCATTCCACCACCACCACGTCTCCTTGTCGTCCTTCCTCTGTCCAGATGTCATACCAAGCACCTTTCTAGCAGTCTCTCTTACTAGCTGCGCTGTAGTTATCCAGCTATTTGGTAACTCTGCACTACCACCCAGTGCTTGTCTTAACTCTTCCCTGAACTCCACCTCACAATTACCCTTTTTCAATTTCTACCATTTGATCCTTGGTGCTTCCCTTACACTCCTCCTCCTCTTCTTGCTCACCAACATCATCCTACAAACCACCATCCTATGCTGCCTAACTACACTTTCCTCAGTCACCACTTTACAGTCTCCAATCTTCTTCAAACTGGCCCTCCTACATAAGATATAATCCACCTGTTTGCATCTCCCCCCACTCTTGTATGTCACCCTATGCTCCTCCCTCTTGTTAAAATACGTATTCATCACAGCCATGTCCATCCTGTTCGCAAAATCCACTACCATCTGTCCTTCTTCATTCCTGTCCTTAGCACCAAACCTACCCATCACTTCCTCATCCCCTCTGTTCCCTTCACCAACATGCCCATTGAAATCTGCTCCAATCACCACTCTCTCACCCTTAGGTACAGTCATCACCACTTCATCCAACTCACTCCAAAATTTTTCTTTCTCATCCATCGCACACCCAACTTGTGGAGCATATGCACTAACAACATTCATCATTACACCATCAGTTTCCAGCTTCATAAACATCACTCTATCTGACACTCTTTTCACCTCCAAAACACTCTTAGCATACTGTTCCTTCACTGTACTGGCCATATTTGTGAATGTCCCCTTTGTTCTTGTACACTGGCATTAGAATGTATTGTCTAGTCATCCGGGATATGGGTTATGCGTATCTTCAGGTGCCATTTCTGTCTCAGCTTGCCAAAATATTTTGATCTTATCTGCTGTGACCTCATCTGATCCTGCTGCTTTCCCATACTTTATTTTCCTTAGTGCTGTTTTTACTTCTACTAAGGTGGTTTCTTACTCCTTCATCCAAGGCTATGTATGTGGGCGGTATTATTTCTGAGGGGTTTCTTTATTCTGAGTTGCTGCAAATACTTTCACCTATCTTTGAAGTCCTTTGACTGGCAAGCAGAATGTTGCTAGCATTGCCTATGAATGATGTCTAATAACTTTATATTTTTGTCTTTGCCTTGCAACCTCATAGAGTTTATCTGTTCCATCTGCTGAGTCACTTTCCTTTGACGCCTTGTTTTTTGCTATTGTGACTGATTTCTTAGCCTGTTTGTTAGCCAAAAAGTATTCCTTTTTAGTCTGGCCCATCTTTTCAATCTCCCACTTTTTCCTGCTCTCCTTTTTTATGGTAATTTCCTGGACTTCTACATTCCACCACTGACTTTTCTTATGTAATTTATTTCCATACCTGGCTCAGCCACATACTTATCTGGTAATCTTCACACACTGCCATTTTTCTTCTTCCTCAGGTGCTACAGTACTGAGTATTTCTTTAAACTCTTGTGCTTTCACACCGTTTGACTGCCAGGTCTTTAGTGACATCTCTGACCACTACCTTTATCTGATTATGGTCACAATGCTGAAGGGATAAGCGTTTCACTGGGGATGGCCTTTCAGTCTCTGATTCTACACCAATGCCATTTCCTCACTATGAGGATATCTGCCTGAGTTGCACATTGGCCACACTTGGATGTGATTGTGTGACTGTCTCTCTTGCTGAATCATGTTTACCACAATCAAACCATTTTCCAGACATAAGCCTAGAATGGCTTCTCCTTCTTTATTCCTGTTGCTCCACCCATGGTGACCAAGACAGTCCTCACCTCCTGTTCTGTCCCGATATGTGCATTTTTATTATCAACACCAACTCATGCTGTCCTGCTTTATGTAGTAGGTCCTCAAACTGCTATCTGAATGCACTCTTTTCCTCACTGTCATAACCCTGCTGTGGGGCATAGGCTGAGATTATGAATAGTCCCCTTTCCTTACACTGGATTCTGATTGCCATGAATCTGTCACTAATTCTGATAACATCTGTGATGACCTCTCCTTACCCTGGGCCAGTAATCAAGGTGCATCAATCCCCACCAATGGCACTGGTGAGAGATGGTCAGTAAAAACAGGAATGGACTTGCACAGTATTTTAAGCTGCAGCTGTCTGCATCAAGCCCAATTTCCCCCAAGAGCACACAGGAAACACTCTCCAGACCTGGGACTGGACTATCTGTTTCTCCAGATACCAAACAAGATGCACTTTGGAGCACTGTTTCCCAGTTCCAAGCAGCTGACACACACACACACACACACACACACACACACACACACACACACACACACACACACACACACACACACACACACACACATGCACACACTCTCCTGTGAAAGACTGGTACAGATTTACTAACTGTACCCCTTCTGCCCCGACTATAAGGTAACTTCACTGCCACAAGTCAACTACTCTCAGGTTTTTACAAGGGTATCCTATTATACTGAGTAAAATCAATACTGATATAAATGGTAGAGTGTTACCAAAGCAGCCAGGCTTTTCAGAGGGGCCAAGGCATCACTAAAGTAAGCACAAGTACTCTCAAGATGTTAAAAGTATTCAGTAAAAGACCACCCTCAATGAAAGGCATAAAATATTTAATAATAAAGTAGAAAACATGAGAATATTAAATATCTAAGTACAATAAACACCAGCATTTCAATCACAGGAGAAATAAAAATAATATAGTTGAACAGATTCAAACAGATGCAGAAAAACACTACTTAACTAATCTCACTGTATTTCCTGACTGTTTAAAGAATAATTGTTCCCTAGCTAACTTAATACAGCAAAGCAAGATTACATTCTGAGATGCTAACTTCCACAAGGCAAGGTGATGAGCTTCCAATTAACTGAACTGAACTGTCTGTGATAAGTGACATAGATCTTTTATATCAGGTTCCAAAGAAAATAAAGCAAAACAAGCTGCTGTGAGAGTTCCATCCTCTCTGTACTGGCTACAGAATGACATCACAATTGATCACATGACTCTGGTACAATTGTTTAAACATATACATTTAATGAGTTATAATAACACTGTTGACACATTTTTAACACAAGCATCTGTACAAGTCAGTGTGATAGTCAAATGACACAAAATTATTTACAAAACTCCAGCTAACTATGCTGGCATATGTTACACATTCACTGCACTATTCTCCCTGGCACAGTTGGCAATACCTCACATCATTCCCTTTGCATCCTGTCAATTAACCTGTATTTAGTGTATCAATCCTTAGGCTATGTTTGGTCCAGCTTTTACTCAAAATGGCTGAGATCTTGAAACATCTGTATGTCAACCCCAGATAACACAGGCTGGGCAATTAGACACTAGCCAACTCGATGCTTATTGGCCTAGGGCTACTGGGCTTTATGGATGTCACACACTGGCCAACAGATGCACATAAATCCCTCCCACTGTTAGCATGGGTCTCTGCACATTTTTGCCAATATTAGTTATCAGGACCAAATCACTCACATAGAGCTATTTTAACACCATCACATTAATAACCTTGAGCCTTATCATCTGTGTTCTTCTATCTAGGGAAAACTGTGCACCACAGGTAATGCCAAAGTAGGCGGTCTATATAACTATTCCCCCAGCAGGTACTAGAGTCTGTACTGCTGCCCAAGACTACATTCAATTTTGGGCAAGTCTGAGATGGAAACATCCAGCAACTAGGTATAACCGAACAGAGACATGGGGAGAATGTGCAAACAATCATTGGCCAGAGGTTGGAACTAAACTCTGTACCTTGGAGGTAAAGACCTTAATTTCTCTTGGTAACCTTGTCTCACTACTAAGATGGGGAGGCATGTGGGAAATATTCACTTGATCACTGGCACTTGTCACCATTACAAAACATCATAAATTAAGATGCCGCGGTGGTGCAGCGGTAGCATTGTCGCCTCACAGCAAGAGGTTTTCCCGTTCGATTCTCGGCTGGAGTGCCTTCTGTGTGGAGTCTGCATGTCCTCCCCATGATCAAGTGGCATTCAAAAGACATGTATAAATGGGCGTGCCTTCGTTGAAGATTGGGCGTTGAGCTGGCACCTCGGCACCGTAAAAATCTACTGCCAATCATTAGCAGACTGGAGTTCCGCTGTGGTGACCCCTAACCGGGAAAAGCCAAAAGAAGAACAAGTTGTTATTGGAAAATCTTCAATAAGCACAGTGAATTATATGCAGCAAGCACATACTGTGTGAGCATAACAAGTTGTCCAGTAAATCCTAACTTTAGTTTGCACTGTAAATGTTACAGAGAAGGACCCAGGCCTAGGTGGTCTCAACCAGTCCTTTTCCTTACTGCTTGTTGGATTAGCTTTCCAGTTTCCTGCAACTCATCTGTCATATCATGACTGTCAGCTGTCATTCTTTCAGAGTTCTTCCAAAATGTTTGTAATGTGGGCCAGCAGCCCATGACTCAGTCCACTTCTATCTCTTCTTCACAAGTCCATTGCAAGGTTTCCAATTAGCTGGTTAAATGTTTAAATGTAATAGTATAGATGAGCTTGACTGTAGAGACTGGGATTAAAGGGGTAGCATATCTGTTTTTTTTTTTGACTGGGGTAAAACAAATGTCACAGGATGCTTCTGACACCTGTCAAAGTTTAGTCCTGTCATTCCATCTTCACACAATTTTTCATCTTCTACTTACCCCAATTAATTTGCCTTTCCATTTTTCATGGCTGATTTTGTGAGTGACATGGCTTTCATAGCAGAGGAGGAGGGTCAGAGCCAGATCATGGTCAAATGGGCCGCTAGCTATTCTGATGTCCCATTACTTGTCTTTCTCTCCTCAGTTACCATAACCACTGCTCAAAAATGTCAGCAAGAATACTGTTTTCTTCTTTGTTATTGAAAAGGTGGCGATGATATGGATTTAATTTAAAAATTTAATTTAAATATCCTTTTCCAACCAGGTTTGTTCCACTGGGCTAGGAACATCTTTTCAGGGTAGACCCTTGGTGGTATTTATGCTATTATTAGGTGGGTCCTCAGTTTAATATTTCATTCACAGGTTGGCACACTAATATATGCACCACAACATCAGCAATCCAGTCACATGATGTTGGCACGGAACACACAGCCTTCTGCACCAAAGGCAAGCATGCTACCTGTTGCACTACTAAGGCTGCTTTGAAAGTTCACAGCACAAACACTAACAACCATTTGCTAAACAAAACAGTTGCACATTAAAAATGCACTTAGCATGAACAACAGTAAACTTCTCTTCCCTTGAAACTCACATTCCTTGAAAATGCACCCCTGTAGTTTTAACTGCTTGGAATGCTTACTGAAAGAGGCACACTACCTGGAATGCTAACTCAAAGGGGCACACTACCTGGAATGCTTACTCAAAGGGGCACACTACCTGGAATGCTTACTCAAAGGGGCACCCTACTTGGAATGCTTACTCAAAGGGGCACACTACCTGGAATGCTTACTCAAAGGGGCACACTACCTGGAATGCATACTCAAAGGGGCACCCTACTTGGAATGCTTACTGAAAGAGGCACACTACTTGGAATGCTTACTCAAAGGGCCACACTACCTGGAATGCTTACTCAAAGGGACATGCTACCTGGAATGCTTACTCAAAGGGGCACACTACCTGGGATGCTTACTCAAAGGGGCATGCTACCTGGAATGCTTACTCAAAGGGGCACGCTACCTGGAATGATTACTCAAAGGGGCATGCTAACTGGAATGCTGACTGAAAGGGGCACTCTACCTGGAATGCTTACTGAAAGGGGCACACTACCTGGAATGCTTACTCAAAGGGGCACACTACCTAGAATGCTTACTCAAAGGGGCACACTACCTGGAATGCTTACTCAAAGGGGCACACTACCTGGAACGCTTACTCAAAGGGGCACCCTACTTGGAACACTTACTTAAAGGGGCACCCTACTTGGAATGCTTACTAAAAGGGGCACACTAACTGGAATGCTTACTCAAAGGGGCACACTACCTGGAATGCTTACTCAAAGGGGCACTCTACCTGGAATGCTTACTCAAAGGGGCACCCTACTTGGAACGCTTACTGAAAGAGGCACACTACTTGGAACGCTTACTCAAAGGGGCACCCTACTTGGAATGCTTACTCAAAGGGGCACACTACCTGGAATAGTTACTCAAAGGGGCACACTACCTGGAATGCTTACTCAAAGGGGCACCCTACTTGGAATGTTTAGTGAAAGAGGCACACTACTTGGAATGCTTACTCAAAGGGGCACACTACCTGGAATGCTTACTCAAAGGGGCATGCTACCTGGAATGCTTACTCAAAGGGGCACACTACCTGGGATGCTTACTCAAAGGGGCATGCTACCTGGAATGCTTACTCAAAGGGGCACGCTACCTGGAATGCTTACTCAAAGGGGCATGCTAACTGGAATGCTTACTGAAAGGGGCACTCTACCTGGAATGCTTACTCAAAGGGGCATGCTACCTGGAATGCTTACTCAAAGCGGCACGCTACCTAGAATGCTTACTCAAAGGGGCATGCTACCTGAAATGCTTACTCAAAGGGGCACACTACCTGGAATGCTTTCTCAAAGGGGCACGCTACCTGGAATGCTTCCTCAAAGGGGCACGCTACATGGAATGCTTCCACAAAGGGGCACACTACCTGGAATGCTTACTCAAAGGGGCACACTACCTGGAAAGTTTACTCAAAGGAATACACTACCTGGAATGCTTACTCAAAGGGGTACCCTACTTGGAATGCTTACTCAAAGGGGCACACTACCTGGAATGCTTACTCAAAGGGGCACACTACCTGGAATGCTTACTGAAAGAGGCACACTACTTGGACTGCTTACTCAAAGGGGCACACTACCTGGAATGCTTACTCAAAGGGGCATGCTACCTGGAATGCTTACTCAAAGGGGCACGCTACCTGGAATGCTTACTCAAAGGGGCATGCTAACTGGAATGCTTACTCAAAGGGGCATTCTAACTGGAATGCTTACTGAAAGGGGCACTCTACCTGGAATGCTTACTCAAAGGGGCATGCTACCTGGAATGCTTACTCAAAGGGGCACTCTACCTGGAATGCTTACTCAAAGGGGCACACTACCTGGAATGCTTCCTCAAAGGGGCACGCTACCTGGAATGCTTCCTCAAAGAGGCACGCTACCTGGAAAGTTTACTCAAAGGAGCACACTACCTGGAATGCTTCCTCAAAGGGGCACGCTACCTGGCATGCTTACTCAAAGGGGCACACTACCTGGAATGCTTCCTCAAAGGGCACGCTACCTGGAATGCTTCCTCAAAGGGGCACGCTACTTGGAATGCTTCCTGAAAGGGGCACACTACCTGGAATGCTTCCTCAAAAGGGCACACTACCTGGGATGCTTACTCAAAGGGGCACGCTAACTGGAATGCTTACTCAAAGGGGCACTCTACCTGGAATGCTTACTGAAAGGGGCACGCTACCTGGAATGCTTACTCAAAGGGGCACGCTACCGGGAATGCTTACTCAAAGGGACACGCTACCTGGAATGCTTACTCAAAGGGGCACTCTACCTGGAATGCTTACTCAAAGGGGCACACTACCTGGAATGCTTCTTCAAAGGGGCACACTACCTGGAATGCTTCCTCAAAGGGGCACACTACCTGGAATGCTTACTCAAAGGGGCACACTACCTGGAATGCTTCCTCAAAGGGGCACACTACCTGGCATGCTTACTCAAAGGGGCACGCTACCTGGAATGCTTCCTCAAAGGGGCACACTACCTGGAATGCTTACTCAAAGGGGCATGCTACCTGGAATACTTCCTCAAAGGGGCACACTACCTGGCATGCTTACTCAAAGGGGCACACTACCTGGCATGCTTACTCAAAGGGGCACACTACCTGGCATGCTTACTCAAAGGGGCATACTACCTGGAAAGCTTAAGTGCCTTTAAAAGGAATGCAACAGCAGCAGCAGAAGCAGCATTAGTTTTCCAGCCAATGTGAGTTTGAAGCAGCAGTGCCTAGAAGCAAGCAGATAGTTACAGTGTAGTTCTCTGTTCAACTTGCAATAGAATCAGCAGTTCTAAGTTCCAAGTTCTCCAGTCTGGATGCAAGCAAGCAGTTCCAATGTTAAATAAAGAGAGAAGTTCCAATTTAAATCTCGCATGTTGCTGTTCACATCATAGTAAAGATGCATGGCACATGCACAGAGAGTGCATTCTTAGAGAAAGATGCATACAAATTGTTTTTAATTTGTTTATTAAAAAAAAATATAAATTAAATGATATGGCAGCACCCAGTGCCCCCCCCCCCCAAGCCAATGAGCACTAAACAGCTGCCTAGGTCACCTAGTGCTGAATCTGCATCTGAGGTGTGTCATTCCTCATAAATTATGGTTTCAATAGCATAGATGGTTGACTTGAAGATGTTTAGGTATCTTAGGTGCACAGTGAAATCCTTGTCTTCTGTAGCCCTGACAATAGGGTAGAACTGTTTTTCATGTTACATACCACTGTGAGTAATCTGAAGTAACACTAATCAGAATATTATTTTTTGAAAGAAGGTTTCTTTTTTCTAAGGATTTTATAAAATTAAGGATGAAATTGTATGGTCACTGTTGATTTCAAGGGCATTATCTGTGTAGATGGAATTATGTGTACCATTGCATCCTTCCTTAAGACATCTAAACAGTTTTGGCCAAAAAGGGTCAAAGCCTGAAAGGGCTTTAGGAGACCTAAGCAAATTACAGAGGCCCTGCTTGTTTTCAGGTCATCTAATTTTGCTTTCTACTAGGATTGGTTTTCCAGCTTGACCAGTTCTGATGGTCATTTCTGCAAATCCCTTAAGTTTCCACATTTTTTACCAACAGTGGCTGGGTTATTTCTTTTTGCCATCATAGCTCTTCTTACTTGCAGCAATGTTTCGTAAACTCTACTGATAACCTATAGGCAGCATTATTTACTGTCTCACGTACTTCATTAGTTTCTGCTGTTCCCACTTGCAGTATTGTGAAATCATGCTAACTTATATCTCCCAACAAAAAAACAAAAGTGATATGAACCCTTTGGGCACGGATTATTTGTTACTGCAACCATCCCAGTATGATATATCATATCATATCATTAAGAAAAACATGGCAGCTTCTTCTGCTATGCATTTATCTTAGATCTCCACCATTGGCAATGATTATTTGGACCTCCTGTCACTGAGATGAAGTTACATTGGCCAGAATTAACCCCACTGTAACTGTAAGTGGACTGGGAACTGGGACATCTTAACTATTTCCCATATAATTCTGTATTCACTTTTGTGTTGGGAGTTAGTGTAATGGTTAAGGTGCTTACCTTATAAATCTGTGGTACAGAGTCTGATTCTCACTTTTGAATGGAAATTGACTAGGTTTAAAAAAAAACCTGCAAGGGCAGCTGGCCTACTATTTATCTCTCTATGTCTATTAAACTGTACGTATGAGTTCAAATGATTTTGTCACAGGCTTAGTTTTTCAGCATGGAAATTTTCAGCACTTCTCATTGAATTTCTAGTCTGACAAATGATTATATACTGTTTTTTGTGTTCGTGTCTGGGATCTTCGAACAGCAGGGAAAAGAAATTTAAAATGTTCCCAACTGTTGTACTATCTTGGAATTGGTATATTTAATCTAGCAGGGGATTGGGTGCTACATGGTGGCTTGCCTCATTGCAAAACATTATTTTCGTATTTTTGATGTGTGGGGCATGCAATGCTGTGGTCTGAATTAAAATGGTTTGACTCGGGATTTGTGACAAACGTGAGTATAATCATATATATATATATATATATATATATATATATATATATATATATATATATATATATATATATATATATATAATTTGATAAGGTAAATCAACATTAGCATGTCATAACCTACAGCATATATTTATTTTTTCTTCCTTTTCTGTTTTTTTTTTTTTTTTATTTATTTTTATGTAACTACACAGCTTTACACACTGAAATACTGATGGAGTGATAAAGACATTTCCTAATGTGTAATGGTCGCTTGATTTCACAGATACTGCATCCCTGGAAGTATGGGACATACCTTGTCTTACCTTTTGCCTGCTTCTTTAATGGTTTATATGCATATTTATTTAATTTGCTAATATAAAAATCAAATAATACACTGTCTGAATGATTTTCTGTAATTCATTCTGAAGTTTCCGTAGTATAACAGAAGAGGGGGAATTCTGTTTAGTATGCAGTGGTTACTTGATGTCAGGATCACTACACTTACTATGCCTATGCTTCTTGCACACATTGTGAATACATATCTGCAGGAGGCTGTCATTACAGCTGCTTTGCCAGATGGTGAGTAATGTCACCCTCCCCCCGAGGCACAGGTTCATCTGACCATGCTTAATATGTTATGCCCCCCTGACAATGACATTATGGACTGGTACTGTACGGACATGTGCCAGCCTCGTCTGCAGCCCCTTTGGAGTCGTGGAGCACCCATCCCAGTGAATGGTAAGGTATAATTGGTTTTATATATATTAGCTACAGTGATCTTTCAGTGACCTACTGTGGATACAGTGAGAGGTATCTCAGGCCTTTGCCTTGGGAATATTCCATCAGTTCCTCAAATCCTTGTTTCATCGAGTGGGGGAACATATGTGGTTGCCACATTCCCCCCCAGTGGAGGCAGTCAACACCATACTATGATAAGGTTGTTTCCTTGAGGTTCTGGATGCCATAGACTGTACCCATAAAAGGCCCACTTGATCTACTAGGAAGGAGCTAAGTGAAACACCAAGGGTATCACTTAACTGCCAGGTAATATGTAATGCATAGGGTGTCATCTACATTGTGTGTGCGTGTGTGTGCGTGTGTGTGTGTGTGTGTGTGTGTGTGTGTGTGTGTGTGTGTGTGTGTGTGTGTGTGTGTGTGTGTGTGTGTGTGTGTGTGTGTGTGTGTGTGTGTGTGTGTGTGTGTGTGTGTGTGTGTGTGTGTGTGTGCAGACCACCCAGGTAGTTATCATGACACCTCCATATGGCATGTATGTGACCTGTTCCAATGGTTTACCAGGATTGACTTCCTACAAGGGTATCTTCTTGGTGATGCCCAAAATGCACTGTCTCATGACACTCCTCAGAAATATAGACTATCAAACTAACCAGGAGTGCAACCATGCACAATCATAAACCAGAAATATTATAGAGCATGGATGTGGGCTGCTGAAGGCACACTTTCACTGTCTGCATTTATCTTGTGGTACCCCGCAGTATGACCCCACCACGTATGCCAGAATACTGACCATGTGTACAATATTACATAATATTATGCTTAGGAAGTAGTTACAGTAGGGTGACTTCTTGCAGGGCCAGCAGTTCCAGCCACCACAGGCAGCAGCAGCTGTCAAACATTAGGAGTCAGAGAAGGCACCAGTAGCAGGGGATGACCATGACAGATGGACGTGGGCACAGTATGTCATGGCACTAGCAAAGAGGCAGCAGATTACACAAAGCTTTACAATATAACTTGCATTTACACTATAGTAAAATGATACACGCAGAAATACCAGACTGTTTATCCATACATAGGTAGGCCACACCATGCTTTAGACAAAGGCAGTCCAAGAATCAATGTACAAAAGGCAAGACACAGTTATCATTTGCACAGATGGGTACAGGGCTGCATGGGTGCATTTCTTTTGCAAGTAGTTGTGTGAGTGCGAGTGCTGAGGTGTAGCAAAAGAAAAAGGGCTTATATGGGAAGTATGAGAAACGATATAGGGGGTAATGTACAGATGGTCAAGGGTCAGTGGATGTAGGGAATATGGTATTGTGTGTATGCATGTGTTTACAGTGACACAGGGCTCTCTACTGAAATGTCAGTACTTGTAATGCTGCACGAGTAATGCGAAGTGCTGAAATGCTGTAAAAAAGGACTGAAAACCTGGAGAAGCATGAATCTCAAAAATCGCTGTTCTCCTTAAAACTTTTTTTTTGCAGGGGGGGGGGGGGAGGCCTCTCTGCACCCTCCAAACACACACACACACACACACACACACACACACACACACACACACACACACACACACACACACACACAAATATATATATATATATATATACCAACTCTGAGATCACCATACCTCAGAGACAAGGGAATATTCCAAGAAATGGCATCTCAGATAGTATATGTAAGTCCAGTCTTTTGGTCATTCAGTCTTTGTATTTCAGGACTCGGTCTAGCAGGTCCCAACATTTCAAATGGTTACTGGGACACAGTCTTTGCATTTGGTGTGGCATTGCAGCTTGGCCCATCAGACAGGAATAGGGCATGTGTGAGAGAGAGCCCAGCTTCGTATGCACTCCTATGTCCTTGAGAACAGGATCTGACAGGAGTTGCACTGGATGTACCATGACCTTGGCTAGATGCTGGTGTGCTATATGACCTCAGCTGATGTCTGCTAGAAGATGTGACAGCATGATGATAGCCACCACTACAGGGTGCCCTGTCCTGTGTGCAGCCACCTCCACAATCAGTGTTGATGGGGAGGTAGGATCTTACTCATCCATGGCTATGTTGGTTTACATCTGTGCATACAGCAGATGACCAGCTGGAAGGATGGTCCGTAACTCCTTTCAGATGTACAAACACAAGGTGCAGGGTTTGAGTTGAATCTATGAATCTATGAATCTATGAAACAAGTAAAGATACTGCAAAGTACAATGGGTGATTCAGTCTAGCCAAGGAAACACATATACAGGACATGCAGTCCCATGCCACAGCATGCACAGCCTGGCTCACCCTCACTATCGTTCTACAGGACATGCTGTCCCATACCGCAGTATGCACAGCCTAGCTCACCCTCACTATCTTTCTACAGGACATGCAGTCCCATGCCACAGCATGCACAGCCTGGCTCACCCTCACTATCTTTCTACAGGACATGCAGTCCCATGCCACAGCATGCACAGCCTGGCTCACCCTCACTATTGTTCTACAGGACATGCTGTCCCATACCGCAGTATGCACAGCCTTGCTCACCCTCACTATCTTTCTACAGGACATGCAGTCCCATGCCACAGCATGCACAGCCTGGCTCACCCTCACTATCTTTCTACAGGACATGCAGTCCCATACCGCAGAATGCACAGCCTGGCTCACCCTCACTATCTTTCTACAGGACATGCAGTCCCATACCGCAGCCTGCACAGCCTGGCTCACCCTCACTCTCTTTCTACAGGACATGCAGTCCTATGCCGCAGCATGCAAAGCCTGGCTCACCCTCACTATCTTTCTACAGGACATGTAGACCCATACCACAGCATGCAAAGCCTGGCTCACCCTCACTATCTTTCTACAGGACATACAGTCCCATACCACAGCATGCACAGCCTGGCTCAACCTCACTATCTTTCTACAGGACATGTAGACCCATACCACAGCATGCACATCCTGGTTCACCCTCACTATCTTTCTACAGGACATGTAGACCCGTACCGCAGCCTGCACAGCCTGGTTCACCCTCACTATCTTTCTACAGGACATGCAGTCCCATACCGCAGCCTGCACAGCCTGGCTCACCCTCACTATCTTTCTACAGGACATGTAGACCCGTACCGCAGCCTGCACAGCCTGGTTCACCCTCACTATCTTTCTACAGGACATGCAGTCCTATGCCGCAGCCTGCACAGCCTGGCTCACCCTCACTATCTTTCTACAGGACATGCAGTCCCATACCGCAGCCTGCACAGCCTGGCTCACCCTCACTCTCTTTCTACAGGACATGCAGTCCCATACTGCAGTATGCACAGCCTGGCTCACTCTCACTATCTTTCTACAGGACATGCAGTCCCATACTGCAGTATGCACAGCCTGGCTCACTCTCACTATCTTTCTACAGGACATGCAGTCCCATACTGCAGTATGCACAGCCTGGTTCACCCTCACTATCTTTCTACAGGACATGCAGTCCCATACCGCAGCCTGCACAGCCTGGCTCACCCTCACTATCTTTTTACAGGACATGTAGACCCGTACCGCAGCCTGCACAGCCTGGTTCACCCTCACTATCTTTCTACAGGACATGCAGTCCTATGCCGCAGCCTGCACAGCCTGACTCACCCTCACTATCTTTCTACAGGACATGCAGTCCCATACCGCAGTATGCACAGCCTGTCTCACTCTCACTATCTTTCTACAGGACATGCAGTCCCATACCACAGCCTGAACAGCCTGGCTCACCCTCACTATCTTTCTACAGGACATGCAGTCCTATGCCGCAGCCTGCACAGCCTGGATCACCCTTACTATCTTTCTACAGGACATGCAGTTCCATACCGCAGCCTGCACAGCCTGGCTCACCCTCACTATCTTTCTACAGGACATGCAGTCCCATACCGCAGCCTCCACAGCCTGGCTCACTCTCACTATCTTTCTTTGCCATGGCTGTAATGGAACTAGTCTGTGCCTCAGTTTTGGTCCTGCACATATAGTCCTCCATACACTCAAGTGCTAGGGGCAGATTCATACATCTGTCTACTCAGGGTCAGCATGCTTTCCTGATCTGTCATGTCCCCACCAACCAGTCCTGTTTCATATGCTTGTGTATCCTGGTATCTGCAGGTATAGAGGCTATGTCTGTGGTGTTACAGTCAGACTCCTCCCTGGCTGTGCTCACTCATCCCTGTCATCATTATGAGAGGCTACAAGTCCTCCAATATTGCATAGTGACTGTCCACAGTGCTGAACAAAGAATAATCTGTGAAGACAGCAAAAATATCCAATGATCCAATGTAAGTAGGACCCAGCACCACAAATACATATGCAACTGATATCTTTACATTTATACTTAGGGGGAAAAATAATACCTCTGCCAACTCCTTGTGCATTTAAAAGTGCTTCTTGGATCCCCAATGTACCTGTATACCATGCGTTAGCTGGATTTAAAGAAGTTGGGAGGGTAGCCTAATGGTTAAGGTGTTTGCCTTACAAACAGAAGGTACAGGGTTTGAGTCTCATAGGGGATAATTAGCTAGGCTTAAAATGGCTCACACGGGCAGTTAGTCTAGTACTAATCTATGAACCTAAGTGAGCAAAACTGTGAGTTAATGAGCACTTGCAGATGTTGATACAATGAACTGGCCTGATTGCATGCATTTGTACTGAATTTCAGGACTTGTTGTGCGGGCAGAGTAAACAGTGCTAAATTGTCTGTAATCATGGACAAGGCACTTCTGTATCCTCAGCCATGTCTCCACTCAATGTCTGCAAAAGTCTTCCAGTATATTTATATCATTAACTAAGACAACTGCCCACAAACGATTTTCCCACTTATGTTTTATTCCCTTCATCCTACTTTGTAGCAGCTGAAGTTATACGATAGTTGATGAGAGGATCTTTTCTAAAGTGACCAGCTCATGAAGTTAATAGTTGTATGCATGTGGGCAGCTATATCATACCATTCTTTTGGTTTCCTCTAACATCTTGTGTACCTATATCAATCCTCACTCATTCCCCACAGACAGATACAAGTATAAACACACATGCTCATGTTTCTTGTGTAACAAAGGGTTGCTTGCTTGTCTATAATTTGTTTGCTTAAGTAAGGTGGTGAAATACTTCTGAAATCACACCTAGACCCAAATGCAGGCAAAATGTAGTCCTGCCACATGACTTTTCTAATGCTTGCCTTTTGTGGTTTTTTATGATTCTTGGTTGGATCACATAAACAAAGCAGTGTTTCCTAACAGAAGTTATAGTGAGAAAAAAATATATATCTGTCTATGTCTATATATATATATATATATATATATATATATATATATATATATATATATATATATATATGTATATATATATATATATATATATATATATGTATATGTATACACACACATACAGTAGCACTTCAAAATACTGACAGTTCAGAATGCATTCGGAGGTGAGCATGTTTGTGTGAGTGTTGGTGGGTCAGGGCTGGAGTAAGGGTTAAGTACAGTGATAGCTTCAGTGCTGTGCATTTTTTTGGTCCATGCTTTAGTGTTTAAGCATGTCTATCTAGCTTTATGGAAAGGGATTTTCAATGGTATGATGTAGGGTTAGGTTGCAGGCAAAGGCAATGGTAGGGGTAGGGTTAGAGTTAGGTGCAGGGGCAGCGTTAGGGTCAGGTTTAACATACATTTATAAGGTGGTGTAAGTGGACAAAGCCTGGTTCACATTGGAATTCAAATGTCAGGATATTTGTTCCCTAAATCTACTCAACAAAATATTTAATTTAATTTATTAGACACAGGACTCTAATGTATTACACACACACACACACTCTCACACCCTTACACACACACACACACACACACACACACACATACTGAATCTGTTAGACACACACACACACACACACACACACACACACACACACACACACACACACACACACACACACACACACACACACACACACACACACGTATTTCTATTGAATCTGAGAGACACACACACATTTGTTTATAGTGAATTGGTGAGATACACACACACACACAATTGTTTATAGTGAATCAGTGAAATACACTCACATGTTTATGTTCATATTGAATCAGTGAGATATGCACACACACACACGTATATGTTTATAGTGAATCAGTGAGGTACACACAAAAACACAAACACACATACACACGTATATGTTTATAGTGAATCAGTAAGACACACACACAAATATGTTTATAGTGAATCAGTAAGAAGCACACACACACACACACACACACACACACACACACACACACACACACACACACACACACACACACACACACACATATTGAATCTGTTACACACACACACTTATGTGTTTCTATTGAATCTGTGAGACACACACACACACACACACACACACACACACACACACACACACACACACACACACACACACATTTGTTTATAGTGAATTGGTGAGATACACACACACTTACATATTTGTTTATAGTGAATCAGTGAAATACACCCACACGTTTATGTTCATATTGAATCAATGAGATACGTAAACACACACGAGCACACACGTATATGTTTATAGTGAATCGGTAAGATACACGCATACAAATATAATTATAGTGAATTAGTGAGAAACACACACCCACCCATGTGTATGTTTACAGTGAATCAGTAAGACACACACACAAATATGTTTATAGTGAATAAGTAAGACACACACTACCAATCATTGTGTTGCAATACATCAAAAATGACATCAGTGGGATATTTCTTCAAAAAACTATAAAAAAAAACAAATGTTTTCACCTGAGGGCAAGATCCCCCATGCATCCCAATATGGAGGGGAAAAGCACCAATACCCATTTTGTTGTATGTATACTGAATATGGGATCAAAAAACAGTGTGAGGGGAGCATCCTTAGTCCCACTGTTGGGGAATTTTGCACTTAATTCCCTTACCTATACTCACCAACAGGCATACCCACATATGAGGGTACACATACATTCCTACAATATCTCTCATGCATAAATACGTAACACCCTACTCTGCACACATATATACCACTGAAATGAATTATAACATAAATACACATACACAAATGTAGTAACTCGGCTAGGCTTGTATGGGCCCAAGGGCCATTAAAGTAGTAACCTCCTATGATCCTATGAACTGCATAAACCTCTGACACCTTT
Organism: Protopterus annectens; assembly: GCF_019279795.1. NCBI lineage: Eukaryota > Metazoa > Chordata > Ceratodontiformes > Protopteridae > Protopterus > Protopterus annectens. The sequence goes on along the minus strand of NC_056750.1, from coordinate 834,966,703 downwards.
GCAGCTTAAAACTTAGCATTAAACCATAGAAGACAAGACCATCTCCTATGAAACAATCATTCTAGGGGATGCTAACATCAACTGGAATACTCTTACCTCAAGCCATCACAATGATGCCATTAACCAATACAGTTTCTCTCATCTCAATACCTCCCCTACTTGATCTAATCAACATTCAAATACTAGCTCCACTCTTGACTGGATACTTACCTCTCACCCCAACCATTATCATAATGCCTTCACACTCCCTGATACTCTTAGTGACCATCAACCAACCTCCAACCAACGCTACCTTGCTCAACCTCCTAAAACACATAAGTATAAGGAATGTCATAATCTATCTAACGTTAACACTGATAAATTCAACCAAACACTCTCCTCTATAAATTGGTCTTTCCTATTCAATCTTCCCCACGAAGAAGCTGTCCTTCAATTCAACAGCATCTTCCTTAACACCCTCAACTCCCTCGCCCCCATCAGAAAAACTAGAGTCAAAACCAACTATGCTCCCTGGCTAAGCAAAGAAGCTCACTCCCTCATGCAAAAGAGAGACAATGCTTGGAAACTCTGGAACAAACTCAAAACACCCTCTAGTCTCCAAAACTATAGGGAACTAAGGAACACCGCAAAAAAATGTGTCGCCCGAGACAAAAAAATCCTTTTATCTAGACCCACAAATAAACCTCCACTCTAACCCAAAAAAATTCTGGAGTACCATCAACAAACTTTTACACCCAGGGAACCCATCCCCCCAACCCCTCTCCTAATAGCTCCCCACTCGAAACCATCACTCTTCTTAACTCCTTCTTCATTAATTTCATACAAATCCTAATTAAACCAAACATGGATGCCTGTCTTGACCTTCCCTCCCTCCCCTACCCTCACAACTCCTTTCTCTATCAAGCCTGAGTCCACCTCCATCATCAGGTCACCACTCTCTAAACTAAAACCTTGCTCCCCTTCTGCTGACAACCTTCCTCCACTCTACCTCAAACTTGCTGCCTCTTGCATCACCTATCCTGTCTCTATCCTTATCAATAGGTCAATTCAAGAAAATTCTGTCCCCAATAACTGGAAAAAGTCCTATATTATACCATTACATAAATGGGGTATCTATATTGACCCCTCCAATTTTAAGCCTATCGCAATACTGGCCCCTCCAATTTTAAGCCTATCGCAATACTATCCCGTCTGTCTAAGATTCTAGAAAAGTGCGTACACAAGCAGCTCATTTTATATCTCACCCAGGAAAATCGCTTCACCTCAACACAACACTGTTTCCAACCACATCATAGCACAACTACAGCACTTCTGTCCTTCACCAGCTCTATTGCTACATCTCTTAACAATAACAAGCTAGCATCATGCCTCTTCCTTGACCTTTCTAAAGCATTTGATACTGTGTCCCACAAACTCCTTATCTCCAAACTCTCCCACTTTAATCTCCCCTCCTCTACTCTAGCCTGGTTTTCGTCATACGTATCAAATAGAGCTCAATCATTCAAATGGCTCTCCGCAACCTCATCTTTCCTCCCTGTTCAAACTGGTGTGCCTCAAGGCTCCATCCTTGAACCACTATTATTTAACATCTTTACTAACAATCTCTACCAATCATGCCCACCTCCATACTCATACAATATGCCGAAGAGTCAACCATCATCTCAACCTCTGACAATCTACCACCTACTTACTCTCACTCAAGGCACCCTTCTCTCTTTTGAAAGATGGATCACCTCTAGCCAACTGCTACTAAACCCCAACAAAACAAAACTACTTTTCTTCCTCCCTAAGTCCCTACAACACCTCAAAACCACCTTCTCAGCCTGGTCTCTAAACAACACTTCTATTAACGTTGAATCTCACATTAAACTTCTCGAAGTCTATATAGATGACAGACTCAAGTTTGACATCCACATTTATAATTGTATCAAGAAAACATACCAAAAACTAGGATCACTATACAGAAATAAAAATGTCTTACACAAGAATCTAGATTGTCCCTAGCTCAAGCCTACCTACTGCCTACCCTACTATACGCTGCCCCAATCTTCATTAACCTTCAAAAAAATTTATCAACCAAACTCGAGCTTACCTAAAACAAAATTGTTAGATTTGCCACTAACCTTCCCTACTGCACACAACACTGCCTCTCCTTACAAAAACTTCAGTGGTTAGAACTCCACAATCAACTCCTTCTGACACACATAGTATCATCCATCAACCAACAGCCTGTCCTTCTCTAGCAACCATCATCTCCCCCTATATCCCTAACCAAGAACTTCGTAGCTCTGACCAGCACCTCCTTCAAATCACCAAACCTAATAAAGCTATAGGAAAAATGCTTTATAGTCGCTCATTAAGCACCTCTTGGAACCAACTCCCTCTCCAAATCAGAACTATCCAAAACCCATCTAATTTCAAACTCGCCATAAAGGAATATCTGCTCACCTTCTGGAACTGCCCCTGTAAAGACCCTACTTGAACCCTTCTTACACTTTCTCCCCCTTGTCACAATTTTCCCTGACTACTCTGCCTCTTCTCCCCCCACCTGCTGCCACTTTTTCTCACTGTTACCTATTCCTATCTGTATATCTAGACTCTCCTGCTCTGCGACCCTGCCCTCCCTCTATACCCCAATTTTCACCTTATACTTCTACCTCCAACCTCTCCCTCCTCTTTCATTCTATACCCCTCCTCTTCACTCCACTCTGTGCATGGATCACTCTCTCTGACACCTGTATGCCCCTCTACACTAGGGAATAAGTCAACATTTTCCCATTCCAAACTATTGATTTCTGAATGAGCTTCCTGTGCTTGTAAGAAACATGATTGTTTATTTCCATGCTTAACTTTTCTGTTTGTTTTTCCTTGTCATATATTGTAAGAAGAAAAAAAGGTTATCTGTCTATGCAGTATACTACCTTGTCTTGCTTGTATATTTTAAATGCTGTATTTGATTGTATGTGTAAATGCCTTATTGATTGTAAAAATGCTTTACTGTAATGGGAGCTTTTTCTCCCCGGATCTCTGCAGTTATCTATCTATGCAGTATGCTACCTTCTCTTGGTTGTATATTTTAAATGCTGTATTTGACTGTACATGTAAATAGCCTATTGATTGTAAAAATGCTTTACTGTAATTGGAGCTTTTCTCCTTGGGTCTCTGCTGAAAAAGGGCACCTACCCAGCCAGACCAACCCAGTTAACAAATGGCTAATAAACAAATAAATAAATAAGACACCAAGAAAAATGGGAACTAAAAAACATGCTAAATAGAATGTCATGTTGCTGAAATCAACTGCACCTGTATATACATATACATATATATGTATATGTGTATATGCAGACATACACGTTTCTATGTGTGTGTGAGTGAGTCCAAGCATGCTCGGAACTGTATGTCACATCATATTATTTACCTGTGCTGTTATATCTTTCAGAATCAATGTACGTTGCTTTTCTGTATCCCATGTTCATATCAATGAACTGCACTGTTCAGTACTCCTTCATCAATTTTCCAGATGTCGCAGTAGCAGTGTACAGACATGATTACAGAAGCAATTATAGTACGCATCCTGTTGGGTAATTGTGGGACTCCTATGGTTCCCTTTCTAACCTTGGTTGATTTTATTAGTCATTGCTGTTTTCTGAAGTGAGGTGAGAAATATCCATTTTTTTTTGCTGTAATGTCTATGCAGCAAATGCATGGTTTGTTTCTCACTATAAAACTGCATATGTAGTTAATTATTATATTGCATGTAATATATTATTCCTCTATTATGTGTCATTATTATGGGATATTTTTCATGTTACACCATCTATAGACAGGTAACTCATTAAGTATCAATGCACACATTGCTCCATTCATCCCAAAGTGACACATAATCAAACTAAATAATGTAAAACAATTGCATAAATATTAAAAGAAAAATTTTATTAACTTAAAATAAAACACGATATAAAAGAATTCATCAGAGCTACAACATATGGGATATGTGATAGAAAAAGTAAGTGGCGACTAGGTTTTGATGTTCCAGAAGAATGACTTACTCGGATCTCATTTTTTCCATAATGTTTTTAAAAGTTATTTTTACGGTATGCATAAGTAGTAACAGGTAGCCAGATAGGAATCTGAGTATATGTTCTACAGCATTTTCCCACAGCCTTCTGCTAAGAGAATGCCCAAAGTTCACATAGTGAATGCTTTACTGTGTACTGACAGAATGACTACACACTATCCAGGAATGTCTCACATCAGAATCTGTCTCACACATTCATATTAAGAGAGATGGTCCTTTTTTCCCACAAACTAGAGTTGTCAGTCTGAGTGCAGTTCATTCATGATGTCACATTACACACCAGTGCCACACAAGGTTGTGTTTTTCTTTCTCAGCCACTGTATAGAACCCTGAAAAGTTCTATATTTTTTCACAGGATGATTTTTCCTGAGTTTTGTCTAGCAGCAGTGAGAGTAAACATGTTTCATAGGCTCTCATACCATTTTCTATTTACGTATGGCTATTCAAGAGTGTGGCTGAAGAGATTGTTCTTAGAAAAGTAATGACATGAGTCAATGTGTGTATGCCAGTGTGCAAGCACGTGTGTGTTTGCATGTGCACGAATGAGCTCACAGTGACCTCACAGGAGTACGTGGAATCCAAGTCGGTACCATCTTTCACAAAAGGAGTTGGCATGAAAACAAGAGCTTATAGTTAAAGGGTTTAAGCTGGAGTGCTCATGGATAAAACAAGGCATTATTTCACAGCAAGGATGGTAGATGTTTGCACTTGCATTCATAACAAGGTAATAACATTATAAAGAGAAAAATATTTCAAAATGCATGGTACAGGGATAAGGACATGCCTATTAGTAAGGATACTTGATGGTTAAATAAGATTTTAGAAAAGTAGATCCTGGAGGACTTATCTGTTATCAGAGCTTGTTTTAGGATTTTATTGCATTAAAATACTAAATGACATTTCTGAGCTTAGTTAAATCATGTTAAAGACATTAGTTTTATCTAACTAATCAGCCTCTCACTACTTGTACTCCATGGTTAGAAATGAGCATCAGACTTCATTGGTTAAATACTTCTGCTAGGGAAGATAGAGGCCATCTTGAGAAACGCAATCCCATAGCAGTGTAACAGACAATCAGGAGTAACCAGTAAATTAGACAAAAAACAACGATGTTAAAATACATGAAACGTGTCACAGTAAAGCCACACAGTCAGCATGGTCTGGCCTTGGCTGTAAGCTGATTTATGTCACTATGATCTTTGCATCATTTGGATGAATTTTAAGGCACATTTCTTCCTCTAGATTACAGAAATTATGTATGGATAGAGCTGTGTGTGAAAGCTGTAATAAACTGTGGAAAATCAAAGATACTGCAGAGGATTAAGATACTGAACTATTTATAAAGTATGCTCTGCTGTTCAGGGCACTAGGTTTGACACCCTCAGCCTGCCTTTAACTACTCTGTGGCTCTCTGAGCGAGTCACATAACCTTACAGAGCTCCTAGGCCATCTGTATAAAGGGACACTTATGCTCAGTGAACAAACCTGAGGTTTAAAAAATCCAAAGAGAGACCAAATAGAAAAAAGAAAAAAAAGACTGCAAATAACATTAAAAGCAAGGACTATCCCTAGCATTTCATATCCTCTATTAATTTAAT